>NC_080397.1:13515000-13815000 GCF_030265065.1 Corythoichthys intestinalis | reverse complement strand
CACCAACAAACGGACGCATTCCCGATGCAGAGGTGGATGGATTCTCCGTTTTGCCGGTTGTGGTGGTTTGGCACGCACGAGTTGCATTTCGATTTGTAGTGCAGTGCATCATAAAAATTCTATGCGTCATCTTCGTTATGGATTAAAAAAAAAAAAAAAAAAAAAAAAAAAAAAAAAAAAAAAAAAAACTTCGTCACGGATATAATTGAGGTTGCACTGAGATGTTCTTGAAAATTAAGACCACGGTGAAAAAATTCCAGACTTACAACAGCTAATTTAATACTTTTAATACCTTTAATAATGGAAAACTAAATTCAATGCTTTTTTGATACTTTTAATAACCCGCGGGTACCCTGTTATGTAGACACTATTATAATGGAATATTTTGGTAGCAACCTGTTGGTTCCTTTTTTTTTTTTTTTTTTTTTTTTTAAACAGTGACTCCTTTTGAAACAATAAATTAATTCTTGGTGGGAGCACATTCATAACCTTTTAGGCTACAAATTATCACGATATATCACCTTTTCAATATATTGTCACACCCCTATGCTGGATAATTCTGAATGAAACTGACAATTGACTTTGAAGGGGAAGACATCTTTATCAGCAAATTGAAAATGCAAGCATCCCAGATAACCCGCCCTCCCTCGTGACGTCATTAATGTTCATTATTACATGGACCTACACTTGAGTTGATCAGTGTACATATGTGTCGATGTGCGTGGGTAAAACTGTCGAACACAAAATGGCATCGTTATCAGAAGTTTAAATATTTTGAGCAACCGTCTTTCTCATGAAGGTCATTTATATTGTTGTTTCTCCCTTAAACCTGAATATCGACTGCATGTAAATATAGGCCTACTCAGCAAATGTCTTCACCCTCGCCTGTATTTATAATGTGCACCAGGAAGGAATTAGCTCTAATCGTGGCCAGCTAAAAGCAAATTAACATTTGGGAGACGGCCAAATACATGAATATACAGCACTACCCCCCTCCTACATCTTTTGTATAACCAAGAGGCTGTGGCCAGCTGTGGGTAATGAGCCGTATCCTTGGTGTGTGCAAATGTGCGCATGTACACCATTCAGTGTGTACGCTTGCGGTCAGATGTGTGTGCGAGGGCATGCCTGAGAGTGTGTGTGTGCGCGCGCGCCTGCGTGTTACTTTATACATCTCAATAAAATCTAATGGAAGGCATGGACAGAGTTTGTCTGAGGCGCAAGGAGGCGGGAGGTTTCACAGGGGACGTCGACGTTGAAATTAACCATTCTATTTGAGTGGAAAAGCTACAGCGGGGTGCACCCCGCTGCTTGACTGAGGCAAACTATGCCTCCATCTGACAGAGCAATTTATGATGTCAGAGTGGCTGCAAATCCAGAAGAAATCCTCTTTTAACAGCACTGATAAATCTAGTCAGCTTTGGTGTAGTTCTCTAGCAGAACCTCACACACATGTATCCAAAATAAAGAAGAAAGAAAAGAAAAAAAACAAGGATTTTTAGTTGTGACTGTGCCTTGTTCGCTACTCTTAACCTGAAGAAATCAACAGGAATATATATATATTTTTAACCCTGTAGAGCAGGGATGTCAAACCCATCTTTGTCATGGGCCACATCGGAGTTAGGTTTCCTTTGAAGGGTTATTATGTTGTCTGCCAACTAAAGCTACCGCGATTGACTACCAAGAGATGTATAAACAACGTTGTTTATCAGGGGCAGATCCAACAGGGTGGAACGGGGGTGCAACTGCCACCCTAAAAGATAGACTTGCCACTCCAGTTGCCACCCAGTCGGCACCGATGAAAACTTATTTACTGCTATAAATTAACTCATTCACTCCCAGCCATTTTCACCGGAGCAAGCCCTTCCCTCCCGGCCGTTTTACTGGATTTTGACTGATTTTGCAAGGCCCACAGAAAATTCTGTTCTATTGCTATATAAACATGGAACCCACCAAAAGAAAGATTAGACTCTCTTCTTTCAGCAGAAAAAAGTTAGTTCATATCTTTTTCCATTCTTTAGAAATCAGCATTAGAAAATAGCTTAGTTTGAGCAATTTTCCAATTTCTGATGAAAAAACAGAGAAATTGAGCTTTTTGTGAAAGCATACATTTTAAACAACTTTGACTTTAACACAGCTATTTTTTGCTTTAGTTACATCCAAAACATCTGAATAATGTTTTCCTTTTACAATATAACATAAACAACAAGACAAATAGAGCTTTTAATAGCAAAGTAACAATTTATTTACACAACTAACTGAAAGATGACGCTGTTCTGGCCGCGACAGCCGGATAAACTTTTTCCCTCATCGCCGTCTGTCTCATAAAGATGAATTTTTTTGAGTCTCTGTGGGCTCTGCTCGCGAGCAGCACGGACTCAAAAGGCATCGTCCGCTGCACTAGTGGTCCCGGTCGTTCTGCTCGGTCGTCCAGTGCCTGGTATCCTGGGTGTCCTACCAGTTGTTCTGCTTGGTCGTCCGCTGCCTGGCATCCATTCGGTCGTCTTCCGCCGGTGGCCGGCCGTGCAGCTTGGCCATTCGTTGTCGTTGAATCGGGTTGCGGGTCTTACCAAATGCACTACTGCCCTCCAGTGGCCAGTTTTATTGCTTTAAAATAGATTTTCAGCTTTGTGGCTTTGGAGCTAAACTGAATCACGACCCAAAGATGTCTTTTAAAAAAAAAAAAAAAAAAAAAAAAAAAAAACGTAAAAGATGTATAAATACGTCTTTGGGACACGGAAATAATTAAAAATAGAACGTAGTTTTTGGGAGCAAATGAGTTAAGTCGGTAGTGATGTCAGTGAGGATCCATTGTATGAAGTTTCTCTATATCAATGTTTTAAATGGCAATTGTACCCTTTTTATCTACAGAATATCTGCCATATGTTGACACTAGGGTTGCAGTCAGCAACCTGTGGCTCTAGGGTCGCATGCGGCTCTTTAGCACTGCCCTAGTGGCTCTCTGGAGCTTTTTCAAAAATGTTTGAAAATGGAAAAAGAATGGGGGGTATATTTTTTGTTTTTAACTTGGTTTCTGTATGAGGACAATAATGACACATCTTTCCAATGCATTAATATTGTAATGAAGTAAAACTTGAGGCGGCATCGTACAAGAGAGTAGTCACGTGGTGTGTCATTCTCTAGAGGATACACTGCTGAGAAAATAAAATTTCAATCAGGAAGGTCCATTATGTATTTGTAGCCAACTTAGTCATTTTGATAGTAGACTAATATAGCTAATACAGTTACATACGGTGGTATGAAAAAGTATCTGAACCCTTTGGAATTTCTCACAATTCTTCATAAAATCACCATCACATGTGATCTGATCTTTGCCAAAATCACACAGATGAAAAAACAGTGTCTGCTTTAACTCACCACCCAAATATTTATAGATTTTCATATTTTATTAAGGATCGCATGCAAACAATGACAGAAGGGGGGAAAATAAGCAAGTGAACCCTCTGCCTAAGGAGACTTGAAAAGCAATTGAAACCATTTTTTAACCATATAATTTAAGTCAGGTGTGTGCCCAATCACTGATGAGTGGTTTAAAGCTGCCCTGCGCACTATAAAACACACACCTGGTAAGAATTGTCATGATGAGAAGCATTGTCTGATAAGCATCATGGTTTGGTCAAAAGAGCCGTCTGAAGACCAGCGATCAAAGATTGTTGATTGATATAGAGCTGGGAAAGGATACAAAACCATCTCCAAAAGTCTGAATGTTCATCAATCGACAGTCAGAGAAGTTGTCTACAAATGGAGCGAGTTTGGCTGTGTTGCTTCTGCCAAGGAGTGGTCGTCAACCAAAGATGACACCAAGAATTCAGCGCAGAATACTCAGAGAGGTAAAAAAAAGAACCCTACAGTGTCTGCTAAACACTTACAGAAATCATTGACACAATCCAATATCTCTGTGCACACATAAACTATATAAAACAATGGCCAAGAATGGTGTTCATGGGAGGACTCCACAGAGGAAGCCACTGCTGTCTGAAAAAAATCATTGTTGCTCGTTTAATGTTCGCAAAAAGGCACTTAGACACTCCACAGAAGTTTAGGCAAAATATTTTGTGGACTGATGAAACCAAAGTTAAATTGTTTGAGGGTAACACCCAACGTTATGTGGGTAGGAAAAATGGAACAGCTCACCATCATCAACACCTCATCCCCACCGTGAAGCATGGTGGAGGGAGCATCATGATTTGGGGCTGTTTTGCTGCCTCAGGGCATGGACAACTTGCAATCATTAATGGTAGAATGAATTCAAAAGTTTATCAGGATGTTTTGCTGGAAAACCCAAGGCCGTCTGTCAGACAGTTGAAGCTAAAAATAGGATGGATGCTGCAACAAGACAATGGTTAAAAACACAGAAGTAAATCAGTCTGGACTTGAACCCCATTGAGATGCATAAAGACAGCGAGTCATGCCAGACATCCCAGGAATCTGACTGAACTACAGCAGTTTAAGAATGGACCAAGATTAGTGCTGATTAATTTGCCATACTGATCTGGAGCTACAGGAAGCGTCTGGTTAAAGTTATTGCTGCCAAAGGGCAGGGGCACAAAATATTAAATTTGATGGTTCACTTAATTATTTTCCCCCCTTCTGTCATTTTTTTTGCAAACAATCCTCATTAAATATGAAAATCCATAAATGTTTGGGTGGTTTTAGTTAAAGCAGACTGTTTTTTCATCTGTGTGATTTTGACAATGATCAGATCACATTTAATGGTGATTTTATGCAGAAATGTGAAAAATTCCAAAAGGTTCAGATAATTTTTCATACCACTGTACACAGCATATGTTGTCTTTATTACAAGGCTTATATAAGGTTTTAATTTTTTTGCGGCTCCAGAAATACTTGGTTTTTTTGGGTCCAATATGGCTCTTTCAACATTTTGGGTTGCCGGCCCCTGCACTAGGGGGTGTAACAATAAAAAAAAAAAAAAAAAAAAAAAAAAAAAAAAAAAAAAAAAACCCTGCAAATTTTTTTTACACACACTGAAAGTGATCTGTACTGTTGTGTATGTATGTGTTAAATGTCTGCATCATGTTGTATTAAATCAATTGAAGGCCTTTGAAAGGAATCTTCGTCGCAGAATACAGTTGTGGTCAAAAGTTTACATACACTTGTGAAGAACACAATGTCATGGCTCTCTTGAGTTTCCAGTTATTTCTACAACTCTGATTTTTCTCGGATAGAGTGATTGGAACAGATACTTCTTTGTCACAAAAAACATTCATGAAGTTTGGTTCTTTTATGACTTTATTATGGGTGAACAGAAAAAAGTAATCATATCTGCTGGGTCAAAAATATACATACAGCAGCGCTAATATTTGGTAACATGTCCCTTGGCCATTTTCACTTCAATTAGGCGCTTTTGGTAGCCATCCACAAGCTTCTGGCAAGCTTCTGGTTAAATCTTTGACCACTCCTCTTGACAGAATTGGTGCAGTTCAGTTAAATTTGATGGCTTCCTGACATGGACTTGTTTCTTCAGCATTGTCCACAAGTTCTCAATGGAGTTTAAGTCAGGACTTTGGGAAGGCCATTCGAAAACCTTAATTCTAGCCTGATTTAGCCATTCCATTACCACTTTTGATGTGTGTTTGGGGTCATTGTCCTGTTGGAACACCCAACTGCGCCCAAGACTCAATCTTCGGGCTGATGGTGTTAGGTTATCTTGAAGAATTTGAAAGTAATCCTCCTTCTTCATTATCCCATTTACTCTCTGTAAAGCACCAGTTCCATTGGCAGAAAAACAGCCCCACAGCATAATACTACCACCAACGTGCTTGACGGTAGGCATGGTGTACTTGGGGTTAAAGGCCTCACCTTTTCTCCTCCAAACATATTGCTGGGCATTGTGGCCAAACAGCTCGATTTTTGTTTCGTCTGACCACAGAACTTTCCTCCAGAAGGTCTTATCTTTGTCCATGTGATCAGCAGCAAACTTCAGTCGAGCCTTAAGGTGCCGCTTTTGGAGCAAGAGCTTCCTTCTTGCACGGCAGCCTCTCAGTCCATGGAGATGCAAAACACACTTGACTGTGGACACTGACACCTGTGTTCCAGCAGCTTCTAATTCTTGGCAGATCTGCTTTTTGGTGATTCTCGGTTGAATCTTCACCCTCCTGACCAATTTTCTCTCAGCAGCAGGTGATAGCTTGCGTTTTCTTCTTGATCGTGGCAGTGAAAAAACAGTGCCATGCACTTTATACTTACAAACAATTGTTTGCACTGTTGCTCTTGGGACCTGCAGCTGCTTTGAAATGGCTCCAAGTGACTTTCCTGACTTGTTCAAGTCAATGATTCGCTTTTTCAGATGCATGTATGTATATTTTTGACCCAGCAGATTTGATCACTTTTTCTGTTATCCCATAATAAAGTCATAAAAGAACTTCATGAATGTTTTTTGTGACAAAGAAGTATGTTCCAATCACTCTATCGGAGAAAAATCAGAGTTGTAGAAATAACTGGAAACTCAAGAGAGCCATGACATTATGTTCTTCACAAGTGTATGTAAACTTTTGACCACAACTGTAGTGTCATTGTCCAAAGAATTGCTAATGTACTATAATGTCATGAAATATTTACCACCTTCAAAAAGTTGCTGCCACCTCATAAATATTTTTCTATATCCGTCCCTTTTGTTTATGTTGTTTATGTTCAATTGATCGTAACTGAAGAACGAAAGAGTTGCAAATGTTTTTCTATGATGAAAGATAGGAATGTAATGTATCTTTTTGTAAATTCTGTGTTCATGTACCCATAGATCATGTGATAAAAAATAAAAAGGGGAAGGAAAAACAGTAAATTTCCCTTAATTTATTATTTTTAAATCTATTTTTTTATTTATTTACATTTTCTGAATAAAAAAGGGGGAGAGGCAGTAATTGAAATTATTTTAAAAGAATGATTATTGATAAAATACACTCTGATAGCTGGAGCCCTTCATATTTGCTCGAAGATTACAGAAATTATATTAAAATGTTATTTTAGCGAGAAACAAAGGCGAGCACATGATTTACTTTCACGGGCTACACAAAATGAAATGATGGGCCAAATCTGACCCCCAAGCAGGGCCGGCCCAGGCCATTTGGGGGCCCTAAGCAAAATAATGCCAAAGGGCCCATATTTTTGGCCCACCATTTCATTGCAGCGTACCGTGAAATCCATACATGCAATCCAACCCATACGTACATATTTTGTATATCAATCCGATTTTTTTTTCTCTGCTCCAGAAGGATAAATTCTCGTCGACATATTCGTGCATCTATTTTCCAAGCAAGTTTGAGTACCAATCATTGCAAAGCAGGTTCAACGTCACTCCCCAGGCTGCCAGATTGTAATGACAAGAAAATGGATGTTTGCATAGATAAATGGCAATGCGCGCCACATTATTCACGATGCTCTATTAAAAAAATATAAAATGAGGTTGCCTGATTGGGGGCCCCCTGGTGGTCAGGGGCCCTAGGCAGCTGCATAGTCTGCGTATAGGCTGGGCCGGCCTTGCCCCCAAGAGCTTGAGTTTGACACACGTGCCACAGAGAGAGATTCGAGAGTTTTCAAACATTCAAGGCAGGCAAATTGTTTGCCCTTGTAGCAAAAAAATTATATGCCATTGCTGTATAGTGGCAAAGGGCAAAATGTACTTCGCAAGCTGTAGTTTCTTCTATTAAAGAAAAAAAAAAGTGTCATCAAATATGAGTAAAATTTACTGTAAAATTTACTCTTAGCTGGCATTGGCTGCTATAGACGTCAAACACGAATCACAGTCAGGCCTCTCAATTCACATGTATTGGACGTCTATTGCTTTCAATGGCAGTGAACGACTTGGAAAATGTTTACCATCTCTGAAAACTATTTAACGTATTTTCCGCACAATATGGCGCATCTAAAAGCCAATTTTCCTTAAAAGCAGACAGTGCGCCTTATAATCCGATGCGCCTTATATATAGATCAATATTGGTTAATCATGGCATGACATTCCCTTTAGCGCAGCACTATCTAGTGGATTTATAACACAACCCCAACCGCTGCTACTACCACTACTACTACGACTGCGCCTAAAATAGGCCATTTATTGAAGGTGCGCCTTATACTGCGATGTGCCTTATAGTGCAGAAAATACGGTATAACAAGTTTAATCATGGATAAAACTGAACTCATATCTCATTCCACCGATGTACTTTCTAGTCTGTCAGTCTACATTGTACATTTCATGCACGCGCTCTGCCATTTCATTCAATAATCATTACATTGTGTTTTTATTTTATGAGCTAAGGAGAGATTTGGCTGCAGAGTCCAAATTCAGTATAAGGAGTCGTGGGTCTGGCTTGTACCCCCCCCCCCCCCCCTCCTTGGCGCCATTGCACACAAGGCAAGGAGGTGGGAGCAAAGAAATAAAGAGGTCATAAAAATAAACTAATTCCCGCTCGCCAGTACATTGGAGCACAAGAGCGTGGATTAGTTTGATTTGTGCGCCATCAGCACGCAGTGACATCACCTCTGGCTGTGAGGGAGATTACAGGGGTGGAGGGGGGAGTCAAGGGTGAAGGGGTGAGTGATTGACTGCATCTTGGAGGTCACACAAGTAAGCATACACACGTGTACGTATGTGTGATCAAACGGACACACATTTAACACGGTATATACTCTTGTAAAGCATTACAATGAACTAAATCAATGTCGGCAGCGATATTTTGAAATTTGTTTCTTTTGTATTTACTAGGACTGCCAAAGTCAATTTTTAGATAGTCGATTAATGACTATTCGACTAATGGGGTAATGCAAAATTACTTGTTTTTTACGCAAATATTACTCTAGGATTAACATTACAGCTAAAATATGCATTGAAACAAAAACTGCACTAAGAAAAGTTGGACTATGAATATTTCAGATCTATGTACCTATCATTGTTTTCCAAAGCAAAAGCAGATGTTTGCTAGGATTCAACAGAAACACACATTTTTAGTCACCGATTTTAAATCTACCATCGGTTGTTTTTGTTTTTCTCTGTATGCGTCAAGCAATAGGCATTTTAAAATATTTTGATATTAGTATTTTATAAACATTCTTCATATATTTTCCCACAATAGCTGTTCAACTTTTAAGCCCTTTCACATTTTTTTGAATTGTTGTCAAAATAAAAAAAAAATTATATCTTGATTTGAAAAAAATAAAAAAACTTACAGAAAAAAAAAGTACTTCAGATTTGGATTAAGCACCCTGAAAGTTTGTAAGAATATGTTTTTGTTAATGACCAGTGTAATAAATAGAAAATAAAACGTTTTTTTTTTTTTTAAATAAAATAATAATAATAATTACGGAGTTTTTATTATTAGGAGGTGGTTTTGGACTATATTTAGGTCAACAATTTATCTCTAAATGATTACCATATTTTCCGACTATAAGTCACACTTTTTTTCATAGTCTGGCGGGCCTGTGACTTATACTCAGGTGCAACTTATATGTTAATAATAAGGCATGACCTCTACTTCAAGTTGGTGCAGTTCTTCAAAAATGATACTAGGGATCAAGACTTGAATGCATTTGGTGGTGATTTGGACTGAAATCGTGTTTGTTTTGTTTATAGTTATCTGAATAACTGTTAATATGGAAAATGAATGAATGAATGTTACAGATACCTATTGTTACCTACTGTGTTCTCTATTTTATTACTACTACAGTGTATAATGTTTGTGCTTGTGTGTCTGATTAAATAAAATGACCATCCCAAAATGCGACTTACACTGCGGTGCGACTTCTATAATGTCTATAGCAGGGGTCAGCAACCTTTTTGGTGTGGAGTGCCACTTTCAAATTTTCTTGTCAATCAGTGTGCCACCCCAAGATTAATGACGCGCATCTGAATTTTTATATCTGGCAGAGCTGTAATTTTACTCCAAATAAAAAAAAACATGGACATACATTTAATTTGTATAACTACCATTCGTCTTCATCAATTAACTAAAAACTAATGCATATTGTAGAAAATATCAAAACTTGAAAATAAGTGCAACAGTAATAACAGCTGTACAGCTGTACCATTTTATGCAAACATATCACACACACACACACCCCAGCACGCAAAGGGGAACAGGTGTGATTCTCAGTGCAGGTCTCCCACAGTACAGAGAGCCTTCAAAGTCAGAACAGCCGACTCTTACATTTTGTCTTGTTCACTAGCTTAAACAGTGAATTATATGCACAATTTTATATTTTATATTACACATATAAAAGATGCCCACTTTAATGTGTTCCTTGGCCCTGTTTTCTATGAATTTTCATGTTTTGTCTCGTAGTGGCGTTTGACACTTGTTGTGCGACACACAACACTCTCGAGGCATAATGCACAAAAAGAGCTACCGGAAGTAACCAGGCAACCAGTTGTTACCGGTATCCCCAAGGAGCCGCTGTCCCCTACAATATGATCGGCTTACTAGTTAAGCGTAGAAGAGGAATTGGGCGTCTGTGCGAGAAAAAGAGAGGGAGGAGCAAAGGAAGGTGTTGAGAGAGAGCGGAGAGCGCCGTGAAAAGGAGAGAAGAGGCTGTGTCCCCCGCTGGTTTTTGTTTTGTTTAATAAAAGTCTCCAGTAAAACGCCATCCAACGCGTCACAGTGTTTTTATACACATTGCCACCTCTCCGAAGTAAGCACCGGACGAATCGACGGCAACGAGCCACGTTAATCGCCGGTTCACTCCATACTAAAGTGCAAGCATCGCTTCACCCGCTGCCCTGACCTGACAGCTGGCAATCGGGGTCCAACCGGAGTGTTGCGATGCGCCGGGACAGGGGTGTACAGTCCCGTATCTTAAGCGACCGGCCTCCGCGCCGGGGCGAGTGTGTGACATCGGGATCTCAATTCAAAGCCCGGCGCGGACGCCGGCGATTCGCCGGCTGTCTACTCGCTTACTAGCCCGCCGGCCTCCACGCTGGGGCTTGGAGTAACAGCACTAAAAAGTGCAGATTGGTGACAATGTGTACTTCCGCCAGCTCTCTGACTGGTTGGCTTCGTGACACGTTAGTAGCGGGTGCTGAACTGAGCGCGCAGAATTGAGTGCGCAGAGGGGGGAAAAAAACGACGAGCGCAGGAATCGAGAAATTGAAGAGCTGGAAGTGTGCTCAAAATCCATAATTGTTGCAAATAACGCTATAGGCAGAGGGGTCGGGAGGGACGCTCCTGTAAAGCCCTAAATAACAGGGCGTGCAACTAAAAATGTCTTAATTTCAGGTAAAAAAAAAAAAAAAAGATAATAATATTTTGCCATGCGCTCGCGTGTCACTGGTTAACCCATCGCGTGCCAGTGCTGACACGCGTGTCATAGGTTGCCGACCCCTGGTCTATAGACCCTACTCACCAACGTCACAAAATGACGTGTCGCTGTATCCGGCCGCCATATTGTCCGTCATTGTTTATCCCTATTCTCAATGGTTTCAATTAGTCGTGCAATTTATAGAGCAATTCATGGAAGCCCCGGTGCTTTCAGACGCTGTAAACTCATTGGATGCGTTGCATAAAAGGCGTTATGTGGAAAAGCTTCAGTTTATCCATTCGCCAGGTCCATATTTGATGCCTAAATCGATATTTTTCGACCCGCTGTCTTCGCCGTCTCTGCCTGACATCTGCTACCCTGATATCTACAACTATCTTGTCTACAGAAACTCAGCCTATTCTCACGATACATTGAAAAACTTTAAGAGCAGCACTCAAAGCAACATAACCCCGTGTGACCCTTTACTTTCAATTTTCTAAAATGGCGACAATCAATAAAAAAAAAGTTGACTGCGATGGTCGATGCTTCAAGGATAGGTGGATATTGGACTATTTCTTCAATACAATATGCAACAACTGTTTCTGCCTCATTTGCAAAGAGACAGTCGCTGTTTTCAAAGACACGCTGACATGTACGACAACATTACAAGGAAGATACGCAGCGAGAAATTATAGCAACTTGAAGCTAGTTAAATTTCACAGCAGCAGTATTCCGCAAGAGCCCGAGTGTCGAAAGAGAACGCCACAAAGGCGAGATTGTTGAAATTATGAATTAAAAAAAAAAATAAATAAAGCAAATGTGACACACAGAAGGGCTTGCTAAAAATTGCTTAAATATATTGTTCTACGTAAATCAGCCAAGGTAGCACCCCACATTTTTACCACACCAAATCTGGCCCCCTTTGCAAAAAGTTTGGACTTCCCTGTTTAACTGATGATCCGTAGACGAGGCCAGCTTCTTTCACTTGGTACCAGCTAAGTATTATTCAAAAAATAATGACGGCGGAAGAAATAAACATCTTGAATTTGAAACTGTATGTTGTCGGCGATTAGCCTCGCAATGATCTTAATTGCGGTTGTCAGCCCAAAACCCTCTAAATATATATTAAATGCATCTTACCAGGTATAAAATGACTACTACATAGTCTGTGGTGATCGTTTGGTGCCCAGTTTTCTCGTCGAATTGCAGCAGTCCATCTCGCTCTCCTCTCCAGGTCTCTCGGAATAAGGTAGAACTTTAAGTCTCTCCGTCTATCTTCTCTGTTACTGCAACCAACCGCCACACACGCCTTCACCATTTTGATTATTAATGTTAACGAGCAGAAAAACACGCCATAATAGGAGGAATTTACGTAGCGGTAATGCGTAAACAAGACGAGCTGACGGACGATATGGCGCGGAGGCGTGGTTCTGACGTCATGTGAGTAGGGTCTATAAATCTATAAAATCTATAAATGTTTTTTTTCTTCATTGCGGATTTTTGGCCTGGTGCGACTACAGCCCCTTTCACATACATATCCCCGGTAAATTCCCGTGTAAGGTGACATGGGATTTACTCACATCATTGCTTTCATAAATGTAGAGATATTCCGGAAATGGTGCTGTATGGTTACTTTCACAGACTTGTCACTGGTGCTCTCTGTGTGGGCTGATTTTATAACATTTATACATTACGTCATTTTTGGTCGGCATCGGCTGTTACAATGTTGTTCAAATCTTGTTTTGGTACAGAGCCGGTTGTGGAAGCGTTACCGACGTCCCACTTGCAGCCAATTCAAGCTCATAAAGACTGTATTTAAGCCCAAGTGATTCAAGAGAAGGGTGCCGAGATATTAACTCGCTGCTCACCATTAGACACCTTGTACTCGCGAATCTCGTGCATTTGCTAACATGTTCGTCTACCAGCCTTGTTTTGAAATACCCTACGTTGTGCTGGCATTTGAGTATATTTGTTTTGTTGTCTTACCGGCTCTCTGCCTACTGCTTAGGTTAGTATATATTGATTCCCGTCGATGTACCTTCACCCTTCTCGGCGATCGTGTGGATTTTTGTTTGTATTTGATAACCCTTGAACGTGTCCTGCCGTTGTTTTCTGCATTGAGGTACAACCTTGTTTCCACACTTGCGGACTCTAACATTGGCAGCAAAACAAACCACACATTTCCAAAGATGGACGATAGACTCTCTTCCTCGGCTCTACGATCCAGTAGCAATTTAATTTCGTTATGTTTTCAGTTTATTTTAGCTATTTCCAGCTTGCTATGCTGATAATTGCGATGTTTGTTACCGCTTTTCGTCTTACTGCAAAGAAAGAGGAAGTGACGATCAGCCCGCTATGAAATTTACGTCATCAGACATCATGCTGTGACCCGGGAATTTAACGCTTGCTTTCACATATTCCGCGTTCTGGGTAAGTCCTGGACATTATACTCAGACGCGACCCGTTAAATATCCGTATGATCTCAGTGTCAGTCGACCTGTGAAATTGCTCTCACATACAAGGCCTGCCTGTTTAAATCCTTGGATTTAAACGTGTTTTAGTGCATGTGAAAGGGACTTAATACTCAGATGCGACAGTCCGAAAAATACGGTAATTGACGATCATAAAATTGTTGAATAATCTGATTAGTCAATTAATCGTGCAACCCAAGTATTTACAAAGCATTCAGCATAAATACATCCAGTATTTCGGCTCAAATGTGTGTGTGTGTATGTGGGCATATGTCTAATGACACAAATTAGATCAGTGGTGTCCAAACTATTCCACATAGGGCCGCAATGGGTGCGGGTTTTTGTTCAAACCCATCATGAGGACAACCTTTCACCAAGTGGTGTCTCACAAGTGTAATAAGTTGATTGCAGTCAGGTGCTGCTTGTTTTAGCACAAACTTCATTGTTTAAACTGTCTGTGCTCGATTGGTAGGACCAAAAACCAGGACCCACAGCGGCCCTTGAGGACAGGTTTGGACACCCATGTATTAGATTGTGAGTGTTACATCCAATACATACTGTACAGCTTGTTCTGTGAAAACCTCTGGTTTTAAAGCATTTAGCCAGTGGACTACAGGCCCCTCCAACTGCTGTGGTGTCTCGTGTGCATGTCCATCCATAAATATTCTGGAAAAGATAGCATTCGCAAATTAATTTTGAGCAAAGACACGTCAATAGCTAACAATTTGCAACACACTCACCTATGTAATAAAGGTAGTGGTGCTGTGGCAATGACGAGGACTGTTAGAAGTTGTTCACATAAACTGTGGATCTGGTAGGGCCAATCAGACCCGCCAGAAATTATGGTGATTGCTGAAGAAAGGTTGCGCTGGAGCATGGACTCGGGACTTTCGGACACACTCCACATCAGTTGCTCCACAAACAGCAGCACTGCTGTGATGTCGTATCTTGTACAAGTGGAAAGGAAACAGTAAATGGATACAAGTGGAAAGGATTATTCATAGTGGAGAGTTAGATGAAATTGTGCATTTGGGCAGACAGTATATTGCTTCATTCATTGTCTGCATTTTTGAAGCCTTGATATGTGAAGCTCTGTGGATTCTTTCACTTCGCCCCGAGTGTATCCGCTAACAAAAAGACACTGGTGGGGCCCCCATTTTCGGTATAGAATGTGACGGAAATAAGAGTGTTTTTGTAAAAAGGCAGCCAACAGATATGCTTACAAAAAACTATGTCATAAAATACAGGCTGTCTGAAAAGTCTCTATATGCTTATTTGGTTTCAGGTATCAGTATTTGACAGCTTAGGCATTACCATTTTTGTCAGCATATCATTCCCTTGCCCATGGCTCACAAATAGACATTGGAACATCAGGATCTTGTCAAGGCACGCCGCAGAAAGCCTGCTAGCAGAACCACTTAAAAAAACCCAACTTCTAGAGCAAGCATTTGCATAAAAGCAGGGGAAGTCTGTCCACACATATGTATTCTGAGAACAAGAGCCCTTTCACCCTTTTTAGTGAACTCATTGAACTAATTTGCTGCCAATGGTGACAATATATCAAACTGGCGATGTCTCGCAATACGTTGTATCCCGAAACGTTAGCTATATGCTCCTGCTAAGAATCCTGCTAAGAAAAATGTGTCACTTTTTGAAAAAAAACAGGATTCTACCAAAATTGTCCACTAGAATTGTGTCTGTGTTATCTCATTGGCTGCTATTGACGCCGCTCGACGTCAAATCCATTTTGGCCAGTAATGGCACTGAAACAGACCATTCAGAGCCACTCTTTTCCGATTTGGGGGACCTTTACAGGTAACCTCCTGTTGATTTTGAGCCGCTTCCTTTTCATTTGCGGACATTCCTGTGTAACTTCCTGTTCAGTAACCCAAAATCAACAGGAAGTGATTCATAAATGCCCCAAAATCAACATGAAATGACTCAGAAATGCCCCCATATCAACAGGAAATGACCAAAAATCTATATATTGTATATAAGGGGTGTGATAAAATATCAAAATGATGATATATCGTGATACTTTACATCCCAAAAGATTATCGGTATGCTCCTGCCAAGAACCGATATATCTTTTAAAAAGGTGTCACTGTCTAAATAACAATTTAAAAATAAAAAATAAATATGAATGAATATTAAAAAAATGAAAATAGTGTCTCTGTTAACTCAGTGGCTGCCATTGACAGTGCTAGACGCCCAATCCATTTCGACTTGGCGGGGCGAATGAACGTTCGTTTCTTCGAAACCATAGCATTCACAGCCAGTCTTTCAGATTGTTGGGGCATTTACAGGTCACTTTCTGTTCATTTTAGGGCATTTAAAGATCACTTCCTGTTGATGTTGAGTCATTGCCTATTCATTGCCGGGTCACTTCCTGTTCAGTAACCCATAATCAACAGGAAGTGACTCACAAATGCCCCAAAATAAAAAAGGAGTGAATCAAAATCAACAGCAAATGACCTGAAATGACGCCAAATTAAACCCATTGGTTGTCAGTGACCACCATAGATGTCCAAACCATTTGAAGTGGGAGGGATGGCAGCGAATAAACATTTGGTCCAATTGAAATGAATTAGACGTCTACTAGTGATAAACTCAATTCAATTCACAGCAGAAGGATGAAAAGAGTTTGTCTTTCTGTTTATTACTTGTATAGTAAAATATTGTAGAATTAATTCCTGACTCCTGTAATGATACTCGTTATATTGTGAGATCGTTATTGTGAACCTTGTATGGCAAATTGTATCATACTGTGACGTACCCAGAGGTGTCCAGCCCTATTGTATAGTGTAAAATGATATGATGATCTATGTATCAATAATTTTTGTATAGCCAAATCATGTGATAATCGTTATCGCGAGCTTATATCACAAATTGTATCGTATCGTGAGGTACCCAGCCCTACTTTTGACTGGGAGTAGACGTCGATTGGTGTCAATGGCAGCCTATAAGTTAAATACTATGAAATTTAATAACAACAACATTTTAAAATTTTATTGGAAGCCATAACCTGATTTTATTGAGGCTAGGGCTGTCAAACGATAGCAATTTTTAATCGAGTTAATCACAGCTTAAAAATTAATTTATCGTAATTAATCGCAATTCAAACCATCTATAAAATATGCCATATTTTTCTTTAAATTGTTGTTGGAATGGAAAATTAAGACACAAGATGGATATATACATTCAACATACTGTACATAAGTACTGTATTTGTTTATTATAACAATAAATCAACAAGATGGCATTAACATTAACGTTCTGTTCAAGTGATCCATGGACAGAAAGACTTGTAGTTCTTAAAAGATAAATGTTAGTACAAGTTATAGAAATTTTATATTAAAACCCTTCTTAATGTTTTCGTTTTAATAAAATTTCTAAAATCTTCAATCAAAAAAAAAACTAGTAGCTCGCCATTGTTGATGTCAATAATTACACAAAGCTCATGGTGCTGAAACCCATAAAATCAGTCGCACCCAAGCGTCAGCAGAAGGCGACAAAACACCAAAAAAACACAAGTAACAAGTGGACACGAAACTGTGCTGTCATTTTAATCTGTTTGAGCAGGGCATGTGCGTTAATTGCATCAAATATTTTAATGTGATTAATTTAAAAAATTAATTACCACCCGTTAACGCGATAATTTTGACAGCCCTAATGTATGCTTTTATTAAAAATGTGACTTCCGACACATTTATGTTTTTTTAATTATTATTAAATATAGTCACTTCCCATATCAAGTGGTTAAGTACCTTATCTGCACGTGTCTCTTAAACGAAGGCTGGGCCCTGGCGTATCGTTGCACTAGCACTTGTAATGTCTCTGACAACACCTGACCCAGCAACTCTTTGGCCAACCGTGGCGGGAGAACAGCCCACAGGTCGCTACGGAGACCACACAGGAAGTAGAACCACATCTGCACTGAGAAAGAACAGCGCTCACCCTGTGAGAAAAAAAAATGAAGATATATTACGGGGTGGTCATTGAAAGTGAGATATAAAATTAAAAATGTGATTAAAAACAAAGATGTGAACGAGTAAAACAGGATTGACAACGGGGTAAATATAGGATGTCTCAGTGATCATGGCATCTGAACACAGCACCTGGTTACTTCTTCCAATCCTGAACTGGTGAGCACATCACAGTCACGCATAGAAAAAGACAGGAGAGAAATTGAAACCTCCAAGAAAAATGAGAGCAAGAATGAATTGGAGACTTCTCATCTTGAAGGACCAACAATAAGCCTTTGTACTATACGTGGCGCGTCATACTGACATACTGTCAAAACTGTTCCACTTGCTCGGATTAGGACCTTTTTCATTTTCTTCTTACTTCACCTCATCGATCTCATATTTTGCTTCGCTCTCTCCTTCTTCACCCTGGAGCCAGTCATTTGGGGATCTGTATTTGATGGGAGCGTGACCAGACTCAATGTCCGGGATTAAACAGCCATCCTATGCCTTCGGACCCAAAAGAATGAATCCAGACGTGCTGGATCCAAGAGCAGTTGCAAACATATGTGAGGTTTGGATATAGAATCTATGTCTGAGGTGTCATTCTTTTTGTTGAAAGCCACCTTGAAGATATGGTTTCCTATAAGGAGGGACATTATGTTTACCAATAACGGCTGCCACAATTTATCGTATAAACACTTATACTATGTATCAATGACTAATTTGTTTATAGACACTGTTGTCCAAAGAAGGGTCATTAAGTTTCATTCTCTTTACTCAGTGGCTGCTGTTGTCAGCGTTAGGCATCCATTTGAACGGGGAGGCTTGGCAGCAAATGAAAGAAGGCTACCACTCTCTGTTCAAATTAGAGTTGACTGATATAATTGGGTAGCTGAGAATGTTGGCCACTAAAAACATTTTAAAATGATATTGGATAATATAGACATCGTTCTTTTATTATCGGTTTTGGGCCAATATGCATGTTGCCAAAGTAAATGTAGAAGACTCCTACCTTTGTAGAAAGGCTGGTCACAGCTTAGCACAGCAGTTACGCTTATTGACAACTAGATGTCTCCAAACTAAGATGCTTGGGATTTGTTTTGTGATCAGACTATTTGCATTCATGGGGCAAAAATTAAATGAACCATAAATGATTGAAAAATAATGAATCATAGACTCATACAGTGTTGCAATATAAGCAATTTTTCCATAGGGTTCAGTTGAAGTTGTTCTCTTTATTTTTCACATAATGTTTATTTGGAAAACCTTGAAGTTGTTACATTTATCATTATTAAAGCATTCAGTGGGGCATCACAATACAATTAGCCATAATATGCTCAGTTCAGTGTGGCACGGTGGACGAGTGTTGAGCATGTCTGCCTCACAGTTCTTAGATCGTTGGTTCAATTCGGGCTTCGGCCTTCCTGTGTGGAGTTTGCATGTTCTCCCCATGCCTGTGTGGGTTCTCTTCATGTAGTCTGGCTTCCTCCCACATCCCAAAAACCTGCATGGTAGGCTGACTGAACACTCTGTCTCTATGTGCCCTACGACTAACTGACTGACTGAAAACTCATTTAAAATCACAGCAGAAGGACGAAAAAGCCACATGTTTGTACATCTATCTTTGTCAATGGCACTAAAATAGTTAATGGCAAATATTCCCTTACAGTATTTTTCATTCTTACATATTTATTTTCATTCCCAATGAAAACGAAAAGAGTAACTATTTTTATCTATTTTTATTGTTTTAATAAAAAAGGGAAATGCAGTAAAATATCTGTTTGTATTCAATTCTTATACATTTCTAGTTTGTATTCACTTTTTTGTTATCATGCATTTAAAAAACAAAAAGGAAAGGAAAACAGCAAATATTACTTTCTTTTCAAGTGTCTGTTTTAAATTGAAAAATGAAAACAGTATATGTTCTTTATTTTCAATTATTAAAATGCTTATTCATTTTTAAATTTAACAGTAAATAGTCTTTGGATTGTGTCGTCTTCCATCTTTAATTGAAAACTTAATATGATTTAAAATTAGTGAAAAACAATAAGTCGACGCTTTACTTTCGAGGGCCACAAAAATGACATGTCGAGCCAGATCTGGCCGCCCGATCTCAAGTTTGACAACAGTGATTTAAATGTTGAAAAATCTCGCATTTTGGCTTCATTTCTCTTTTTTTCCCCAGGACACATATGCTTTTAATTTATCAAACGAAATATTTGCTGGCCAATTATTCATCCTCACGTCAATAACTTTGTCTCGGACAATGGAAAGAGTGTTGAAAGCATGTTGGAGAAAAAGGTACTGCGCAGAGTTGTGAGTGCCAAGGCACGGAGTGAGAAATTTGATGCATTCATCTCTTCACTTGAGAAATACGCACACCAAAAGCTTGTAAGATGTGTCTCTCCGTAAGCACATGTGCACACAGGCGCGCTCGAATAAAAGCGCACACCTGCACACAGCAGGTCTGCTCGACACCGTTGACCCGCAGAGGCGGACGGGAACAAAGAGGCAAAATCAGCGCATAGAAGGAAAGACGGTAGGTTTGGATTGGTTTAAGGGCATGAAGGTAGGCGAGTCACAGGGGCCCTTTTGCTGCTTTCCAGACAGTCCCTCTGTAGACTGCAGACTTCAGACAGCTGAACCCCCTGGAGCCCCTGGGGTAGCATGGAAGCCACAGATGTTCTCAGGAAGTTCATAGTAGAAGCTGCACTGAGAATGGGGAGGTGGGAAGGAATGGCAAAATGAAAAGAAGATGCAGGAAAGCTCCAGAGGGTTCCGAAAATCCAACAGAATCGGAGTCACATGGCAATGTACAGGAGGATGTACTTTTAACATTACTATGAATAAAATCAGAATGCCTGGGTCATGAAGTAAAAAAAAAAAAAAAAAAAAAGGATAAAAGTGTCACCAAGAACAGAAACTTCCAGTCTGCCAATTTCAGAGTTGCTAGTTTGACTTCAATCCAAATGTACATCGTAAAAAAATTAGTCATGCTAATTTAAGATTTGAAGAAGACATATCCATTACGTTCTCCTAAGTAACTTGCTATTTTGAGTGCTGTATTCCTAACTCATATTTTTTCAAGTTAATAATGGTTTGATTGTCATCGATCGCCTTCAATGACAGTGAAACCTGATCACTAAATGCTAGGCATCCCTGTTGAAATAGATTTAATGTATATAACTGTCGATGGAAGTGAATGAGTTAAAAGAGGTGTATTACCAAGTTTGTAATTTATAGTAGAGTTGTCCGAAAATTATTTTTGTTTTAGGCAGATTACTACTATTAGTTGTCTTCATATGCGGAGATTAAGGGGAGAGGGTCCGAGAAGTGTCATTACATGTAATTGACTTTCCTATATATGAATTTAAAATTAAGAGTTTTCCGGTAAATATTGTTTATAAAAGTTGTAAAGCAATAAAACAAACAACAAAAATGAGTGAAATGAGCCAAAAATATATTTTTATAATGGGTTAAAATTATTTTTCGAACAAATCATGTGACTAGCACCTTAGACGGTCATTTGCTTTGCCTAGCCAAAACCACCCGAGGACCGAAGAGGCAAGGACCAATAAGTAATACGTAATTTTTTAAAACGTAAGCTTTCAAAAGCAACAACAACTACTGAGCAAGAACTAAGGATTGAAAATGTGGACCACGAAACGCCAGAGCACCGACAAAATGGTGAGTGGTGTTTAAATTTGCTCCACTAAAGACGTTAATTGAAGAACAGAGCCACCACCGGTGTCTTGCCAATGTAGTTACACCCTTCAAAAATTGTATCGCCTGGCCGCGGGAGCGCACACACACACATTAGTTATGAGTTATGTCGACTTAAACAATTAATTGTAGCCAGAAAAGAACCAAAGTTATATATTTTGGACATCAACGTTTATTAAACTGGAGAAACTCCATACAGGACTTGAATTACATTAATAACAGATATAGGTCATCCTACGAGTAAAACAGTAAACATTGCCTTTTTTACGTTCGGTACATATGTTACGTTATACAACAGAATTTTTTATTTGTATTTTTTTAGTGATGGACTATGTTTTAAAACCTTGTAGATAACTACATCACCAAAAGCAAGCAAATCAGTGCAATGCAGTGGCTCTGCCAGGGGATCCAATTTTTGACGGGGGTAACCACATTGGCACAACACCGGCGGGTGTACCATATTCAATGGATGACGAACCTGGGGGAAAAGTATAGCTGTCCTAAGCAGCCTGATTTAGAATTCCCCTCAAGAATGATGGGAAACAAAAAAATGCTCATTTTCAACTTATTATAAAATTATTATAAATATTTTTGTAAGTTAATTTTATTGCTGACTCCGCGTTTCGGGGTCATCAACATGTTGTGCCCCCCCTCAAAAGTCAAACTCCGCCTATGGTCTTACTATTAATGATAATAGTTAACATGAACTGCCAATACTTAAAATCTCTAATAACGGTTCCAATAATGACGAGTTTTGCCCTTAAGTAAAATTGCTATGGAGTTTGCATTAAAAGGCCTCCATAATTTGACAAATCTTGACACTTGTCTGCATTAAAAATGAATCAAAATGATGCCTTGAATTAGTATTTAGGGGTAACATGGTGGGTCATGAGAAATGTTGCACGCATTAACTGGAATTTAATTGTTTCTATTGAGAAAATAAATTCATGATATGAGCACATTCACATTACAAGCTTGGTCGTGGAACGTATTCTGGTCGTATTATGAGGGTTCACTGTTTTTTTTTTTTTTTTTTTTTTTTTTTTTTTTTTTTTTTTAAGTATTTTTCATTTACTTACCTCATAAAAGGGCTTGAGGTCAGCCCAGTGGTGGCTCTCTGCATCCTGAAGCACACAAGTGGTGCAAACCTGGACACAATAGCTGCTAAGTTGTTCTTTCAAGGCCTCAATGGTTTGCTGGTACTTCTGGACAGGCAGCAGACTAAGGTGCCTAAGATATATTAACACAAGATAACCCATTAATGATAGGCCATAGGGGCAATTCGGGTATTGCAGCAGCATCAAAAAAGCATATACTGTACGTAGTCAAAAGTATAAATTTTTATTTTTTTATTTTTTTAAAAACGGCGATACAACTATTATCAATACATGGGTCAGCAAATCATTCTAGGATTTTCTACAAAATAGGTAATAAACAAAAAAACAAATTCTTTTCATCCTTCTGCTGTGAATTGGAATGAGTTCATCTCTAGTGCACGTCCAAACCTTTTGAAGTAGGAGAGATGTCAGCAAATGAATGAATCGCAGTCAGTGGCAGCCAATGCCAGGCAATGATTTCATTTAGGGGCATTTCACGTCATTTCCTGTTGATTTTCGGTCACTTCCTTTTCTTTTGGGGGCATCTACAGGTCACTGAAAAGGAAGGGACTCAATAATGTCCCCAAATAATTAGGAAGTGACTCAAAATCAACAGGAAATAACCTGTAAATGCCCCAAAATGAAAAGAAATTGACCTGTCATTACCCACAAAAGACTGGCTGTGACTGCTCTGGTTTTAGGGCCATTGATGGCGCTAGACATTCAATCCAGTCTGAATGAATTGTACTGTATATCAATGGCAGCCAGTGAGCTAATGTAGACACTATTATAAAGGAAGATTTTGGTTGCAACATGTTGGTTCAGTTTTAGTTTTTATTTTACATACAGTCGTACCTCTACTTATGAACATTTTTACAAACCGAATTTTCAGATTATGACACGTCTGAATGGGAAAAAATTGCCTCTTGTTACGAAACATATTTCAGGATACGAGAGGCTAAAATACAGTATGGGCATCTCTCTGAGTGTACTGAACGCAAGATAATTATGGCTGCTCTAATATTAGCTTTTGGCCGGTATCGTCCTGGCATCCTATTGGATAAGATGAACCTCTACTGTATATGTATGTGTGTCCAGCGTCCTCTTCATTCACCCCTTGGTCATGAGGTATTCCGACAGCTTAATGTGAGTGTATCAACTTTTATTCTTTACTCTATTCTTTGTTTTTTACATTATGCACAACTTTCATTTTACATTTATTGTGCAATCATCTAATTGTAACATTTATTTGTCACATGATTTGATGCATTTTTATGCTTTATAAAATATTTAAGTCTGAATTTTGGGAGGCTTGGAACAGATAAGGGCAGGGGTGGGCAAGCAGGTCCTCAAGGGCCACAGTGGGTCCTGGTCTTTTTTACACGTGATCCAGTGCAGGCAGTTTAACCAATGAGAGGTTTGAGGAGACAAGAAGCACCTGAGTGCAATCGACTGATTGCAGTTGTAAGACACCAGATTGCTGACAAGGAATCCTCTTGAATGGGTTGCGACGAAAACCCACACCCACTGCGGCCCTTTGCGGAATAGTTTGCCCATCCCAGGACTAGGGAATTTAAATGGAAATCACGTCTTTACCTATGGAATTTTCAGTTTACGAGATAACTTCCAGAACCAATTGATTTCGTAAGTAGAGGTACCACTGTACAGTATATTGATTCTTGGTGCGAGCATATCGATAACCTTTTGGACTACAAAGTATTGCCATATATCACCTTTTTGATATATTGTCCCACACATCGTGAAGATAGGTGCTATGACAAATAAAGATCCAGCAGTTTGTGTGTGCAAGAGAGAAGAAGAGGTGTGTGAGAGAGTGTGAATGTCATTGTTCTTATGTTTCATGGGATGTGAGCAGTCCTCTGCTGTTGTATTGTCTGATGGTAATGGGCAGAAAGGAGCGCCTAAAGTGCTCAGTTCTGCAGGTATTATGAAGTTCTGGCTGAAAGAGCTGCCCATCTGCCACAGCTCATCATTCAAAAGGTGAGAGAGCAGTGGTTCTTAACCTTGCTAAAGGTACCGAACCCCATGAGTTTCACATGTGCATTAACCGAACCCTTTGAAATTAGAATTTTATTTATTTATTTTTTTTAATTCAGAATCGATATATCAAAGCAAGCAAGCTAAAACCTAAGTGAATTTCCGTTCAAACTTCTTCTCATTTAGGCACGATATTTTTAAATGGCCCAAAATGTATGTTTTTGTCACCCTAACCCTGCCTGCAGCATCATCGGACCACTACACCAAGACTGGCCCAATGCGCATATCTTAGAATTTTTCATTGAAATTTGGAGGAAAATATTTTATGTTGCTCAACATTAAACTTGCCTGGTTGCATTAACTTTGACCGCGCAGTTTGTCATGTTAATTTAATGAAAAACCCTGCACAAAGTGCACAAATTTGTACACAGTCATTGTGTTAAAAATAAACAATCTTCTCACAAATCCGATAAACAGTGTGAATTTACCACAAATAATTTGCCTTTTGATTTGCTTCTCACATTGGAAAATGAAATTAAACTCTATTCATTTCACACTGTTTCTATTTTTGTTTTCATGTTGATATTCTCATTCTATCACATCCTTGCCTCACCGACAATTCTCATGGTGGTGTAAAATTCACAATTTTTTTTTTATGTAAACACAGTGCACATTACCCATACGTCTGTTGTACTTCCTCATACCAAGTGAGAGTCAAACTTCCACTGGGCAAACCAGTTTCTCTAGGACTTGCAATTAAGAATCGGAATAAAACCTGTAAATTGGGAACTAATCAGTCCAAAACCTGGTCTAAAACACCACTTTGCCTAGATTTAGTCAGCGTCCAAAAATAGAACCCTGGGTGTCTTAAACTTCACTGAACCCCTTGGACTGACTCACCGAACCCCTGGGGTTCGATCGAACTAGGGTTAAGAACCACTGTGAGAGAGGTTAGCTAGGATGGCTTTGAATTTGACCATCATCGTCTTCTCAGCCACCAACTCCAGAGTGTCCAACTCGAGCCCCACCAAAGATCGAGCCTTCCTTTGCAGTTTATTAAGTCTGTCCACCTCACTCGCTTTGAGTGTGATGAAGAGGGCCCCAAGTGAAGGGCAAAACACTTCTGTAAACTGCTTCTCTGGAATGACTGTAGAAACACACGGGATTTATCGTAAAAGTTCAAGTTGACGTATTGTCTCCTTTCCAGAAAGAGGTGAGAGTTTAACAGGGGTGCAGGAAGCTTGGAAACTGGGGAGAAGGAGTAGAGACATACTTTATGAGCAAAAAAGAGCACTGGCCAAGAGTAAGTGGAGGGGTTTATAGGGCCAAAGGCGGAAAAACAAGAGTGTGAAGGGCAACAATGATGCCTTTGGAGGGGAAAGGTTAAGGAGTTATTATGAACTCACCAGATGTAGACACAATATGGGTGTTATTACCACTTGTCAGTCATTTTCATTGTTTACCCCAAACTCTATACTACACCTGGTCTTGTTTTCGAACTTTTCTGAGGTGTGGATGATTTAGAAGAAACAACAACTTAAAAAATAGCTAAATGACACATTTATTCCTTACTTACACTTTGGCTAAGTTAGAGGTGGAGTCCTTCAGCCGCGCATGGTAATGCTCCAGTCGTTGTTGGACGTATATGGAAGTGGCCAACAGAGCAGGAAGGTTCTTCAGGGGTAGAGAGGATGGGACTTCCAGGGCTCTCTGCTCCACACGGACCAACATGGCTAACACGGCCTGGCTGCACGACTCCACAAAGCTTGAGCGAACCTCCAGCAGAGAACTGTCCCTGCAGGCAGCAGCCAAGGGTAGCAAGGCATCCATCTCAGTAACAACTGAAAAACAAAACTGAGCGAAGGATAGAAAGAAAGAAAAAAGGAATGTGTTCATTTAACTCATTGGCTACGTTTGATAGTGACCGATGAACTAGAATTGATTTAAAAACTAGAAAAATTCAATTCTTTCTGAAGAAACTGTGATGTAGCTTTGCTGTGATGGTTGGTATCATGGGTCACTTCCTGTTGACTTTGCGTGATCTCGGACTCCCTGTAGATATCGGGAACTTCCTGTTTATTTTGGGTTTGCCATCTGTTCATATCATGTCATTTTCTGTTGATATGGGGGCTTTCAGGGTCACTTCTTGTTGATTTGGGTGCATTTCGGTTTTACTTCCTGTACATATTGGGTCACTTCCTGTTGATTTGGGGGCATTTCGGGGTCACTTCTCGTTGATATCGGGACACTTGGGATGGAAATCAATAAGAATGACTGGATGTTTTTGTGCTATTGAAATGAATGGCGAACGGGGCCATTGGAATTTAATGGGAAATTTTGCCCATTAGAACTGAATGGGTATGTTTTTGGCCAAACCGTAAGTTTTTAGCATAAATTGAAAAGAGCTTTTGTGCCACTTAGCGTCTAGATTTCGTTTCGTATAAATTATGTAATTTGGACACAAATTGTAGGACAAGTAGTGTTTTGAAATTTCCACCCCCCCCCCCCACAAAAAAAAAAAAAAGAAACTGTTTTCGGGCAAACAGTCATTAGTGGGGTGTCAAATGAAAGAGACCTGCAAAGCGACCATCAATGAGCTGTTTTTACATTGACCACGCAGTAACTGTCAAATCACCACTGACAAGACTGAAAATTAGGAAACAGGGCAACAGGTTATCAACCTTCCTACTGTTCTAACGGCTTTAACATTTTTTAAAAATGAACTAATTGGCTGCCATTGACGGCGATAGACGGCCAATCCATTTTGATTGGGAAGGGCTAGCACGTTTATCGCCCTCAATGGCAATGTAACACGATCATTCAATGCCAGCCATTTAAGTTGAAATGGGTTTGATGTCTACCGTTGTCAACGGCAGTAAATGAGTTAATTCAGATCTAGTAAATATGTCTTGTTATACTGTGTACCACGAAAATTTGGAGGGTTATGTTGAATTTTTAAGTGTTTCTGTGTTTGATAAAAGGTCAAGGTAATAAATTGGAAAAGGCAATGAAATGAGAGGAAATTATTGAAATAAAGTTGTTATAGTTTACACAATGCTATTCTTTTACCAGCAGGATTAGGGTGAAACAATTCTGCAATGGTATTAGTAGTAGTTTGAATGTTGCAGTCCTGTGGTTCTCACAACATTTGCCAAATAAAGATACAGCGACTTAAAATAGATCTATTGTTCTTTAAAAAAAACAACAACAAAAAAACACTAGCTTTGTACTCACACTGACACTGGATGACACATTGTTGTATTGCATCCTGCATGAATATTATAATTATCACAACACTGAAGGTAATTAACATGTAAAAAGAGGAGACTTGAGATTTGAACCTTTAAATGCGCATTTGTTAACTATTGATCTGTCATTATTCATTTGAACGATGTTACTGTCTGGCAAAATATATATACAGTATGTCTCACTGTTACCATGCTGGTCCCGGCTGTCTGTCTGTGTTATTGAATGCAAATGCATGCACGTATAACCTTTGTGTTGAAAGGCTCTAATCTTTAAAGCGTTGACCTACACGTAAATATGTTGCACAGTTCTTGGGCACAGGCAAAATCGTAAGCAATGATTGCTGCAAATACTGTCAGAGGCGTGAATAAACACGGCAGTCAGGGATGGACGAGAATGTGAGCTGAATACAAACAGTGGAGCAACAGTGGATAAGCTTTGTCTGTTTTTAGGAGTACCTGTGCTACCATAGTTGGAGTGTCTCTTTCAGAGTAGTTGTCAAAGTTGTCTTCAATGCAATTTATTTTGCAGTCATTGTGTCCACTTATATTTTCCAGCAAAAGTGTGTAGTGCGCTGAAGAATGGAGAGATTCTTCTTGCTGAAGACTCTTAGTACAAACATCATCGAGAACCACTTTGACACAGTGTGCCATATGTGGAGCCAGCCCGCTAAAGGCCGACCTCCAATCAAACTCCAGAACCTTTAAAACAGCAAAAGCAGACAAAGCATTGTTCTAAACCTCTCAATGACTGTAATATTCATTTTAATGGTTATATGATTAATAGGAAAACTCACTCAAAAAATGACTCACCTCTGATGTGTGAGGTGTTTGTGCTGTAGATGTCTTGCCTAATTCAGTTATGTCGGACTCTTCTTTGGTCTTTTTCAAAATACCTACATAAGGAAAAAATGTGCAAATGTTAAAAATTAAATTTCAGTGCCGTTCAGTGAAAGGGATAAATATCCAATCCATTTGAAGTATGAGGGCTCACAATGAAATGGTATCATGGTCAATTACAACCAATGAGTTAAAACGAACAGACAACAACCCGCATCAATGATTGTCACGTGAAAGCCGATTGCTCAGTTTCTAAGTACAACAATTGTAAATAATGTTTAACTCATTGCCTGTCATTGACAAAAATAGATGTCCAATTAATTTAAGCTAGGAGGACTGACTGTGAATGCTGATATTTCACTGCCACTGACGGCATAAGACATCTAATCAATTTTGATTGGGAGAAGCTGGCATAAAACAACTCAGTCATAATGGAATAAACCTCTAGCGGCATCAATGGCAGCCAATGAGCTACACACAAAAAATGACACCGCTTACAAAAGCAGCCATTTTGTGATGTCAGTTAAAAACCTCACCATGGGCGGAGTCTAGGGAGGTGCAACCGCACCCGGGCCTCTAAGGGGCCTGGTTTATTAAGGTAAAGTGGGCGTGGTTGGGCGAGGGAGGGTGCAAACAGTAAGGTAAGATAATGCGTGGAGCTGTAATATTATGTTTAAGTGTTAAAATATTTCTGCCAGACGCTTGCCCAGTTGTCTGGAAGGGGCCCGGGAATAAAATTCCACTTGCACCCCACACACACATGCGCCCACACACCGAACAATCGTCTTGAGGGTGAGCCTGTCGCGATATGCAATAAGTCAATTGATTGCATGGTAAATAAAAATGAGGGTGGTAATTTTCCCAGGTGCGAATTATCGCCACGTGCACGCATACATTTGTGCGTGCGTGTGCACTCGGCACGCGTGCGTGTGGAATGCATATGAGACTGATGTTTATTGGTTATCAACATGCCGTAGAATTAAAGTTCAGATATACAAAATAAGGAAAAACATCTATATTAAACACTGTAAAACGTTAGCATTGCTACATTGATGGTAATGGAAAAAAGACAATTAGCAAACCGCTTTAGCCTGCTATAAAACATTGGCAGTCTTCTTCAAAATGCAAAACTGTGGTTAAAAGGTGACACTTCAAACTAGAAAACTTGCTGGTTTACAGCATTTGCAAACAATACGAAAAAAGAAAAAAATACAATTTCTTACACCACATGCACTTTTTTTGTGCGGAGTGTAAAGGTTAAGGTTAGCGGCTTAGCGAACGTGCTTCCGGTGAATATTTCTAAATAAAAGCACGTCATGTTCAATATGTAAATCAAGATTTCTGGAGTTAATCTCACATGCTACAGATTCTACACTAAAAATAACTTTAAAATGACACCCATTATGAAAAAAATCTGATTGGCTTCAAATTTGCTAACATGTGCACTGTGCAGGACAAAAAGCGTTATTTTGGACCAAATAAATACTTTTGATGGGCTTTAATTGGCAGAGGAAAAAAAAATGGCATTGGGGTTCTCACCTATTTCATATTCTTCACTTTGCTAGCTTTCAAATGGCTCGATATGCAATGTGTGTGTGTGTTTTTTTAAAAAATATTTATCATTTTTAATATAGTTTGATTTTTTTAAGAATAACAATTTATTCCATTTGAATGGGTCATTTATTAGGATGAATTGTCACTATATTAATGGTTGAGTTGTTTAAAAAAAAATTGACAATAATATCGCATATCGGCAATAATTTATGAAGCAATATATGGCCTACTAAAATTTGCTATCGCGACAGGCCTACTTGAGGGCCCTGAAAAAGTGGGGAGGGTCCCGCAAATAATTGTCCACTAGCACCCCCCTCCCACCCCACGTTGGATGGTCCACTTAGGGTTCCCATTTATAGTCATCGCCCCCAGGCCAAGTTCACATTTGTTGCACTACTGAATCACATACACGTATAAACCCTGTTAGACCCGAACATAGGTGCATAGGATAACGGGTATTACTGACGTCACGAGGAAGGGCGGGCAACCTGATATACTCACATTTAATATGATCAAAGTACTAATGACGGCCACTTCCTAGAATCCCTGGGTTTTAATTATGTTTTTCTCTACTTCGTTAGCTGGGATAGGCTCCAGCACCTCCGCGACCCTCATGAGGATAAGCGGCATAGAAAATGAATGAATTATATATATAACAAAAATTAAATGATCCATTCTTTTATTTTCTTTCCACTGGGCTGCACATGATAAAGGTGTAGGCTGTCCCTTTAAGACTTTTTTCCCCTGTGTCATATCAAAGCTGCATATGCTGTAACTACCATTACTCGAATGTTGACCCACCAGTCAAATGAGATGTGGTAGCCACAGAGTATCAACAAGTAGCTCAAAGGAGAGGGCAAGAAACAGGTGGTGAAGCTAATGGCGATACCGTTATAAGTCTAATTTTCAAGGTTTAGAAGCCAATTCAACCCAGATGGCTTAAACCACACTCCGCAAGGGGTCATTCTGTTAGGGGGTATTATGTGGCTGTGTGTGTGAGTATGTGTGGGGGGGGTGACAGGAGACAAGCATACAAGATGTTGGGCTGGGTTGCAATTAAAAAGCATGCACATCAAGGCCAGAGTATCCTAATCAGTAGGCTAAGAGTGAGACCCCAGGCGAGGCAATTTAGGCGAACACGAGTGCATGGAATGGAAGAAGGAGGAAGCAGCCAGCACATCACTTTTTGACCTTTAAGCCCGTTTAATGAATTTCTGGTAATTAAGCCATTTGATTGCCTGGAATTAATGACTTGGATAACTGGCCTTTAAAGGCTGTTTACCTCTCAGTAAATTGAGCCTTTCTGCAAGTCTTGTTTTTATAAATGTAACCTTTATGGAAATTACGGCATGCACTGAAAATGCACTCCGTTATTTCTATGCGCCCAGAGTTCAACTAAGAAACAAAAAGGACAATAAACGGAAAAGTCCAGGATGAAATAAATGAATGATAGACAGGTAGAATACCGTAATTTACCGAATATAACGCACACTTTTTTCCCCCAAAAATATACATGTACATGGATGGAGACAGATATATATATATATATATATATATATATATATATAAACCGATTTTTTTTTTTTATTGACACGGCCACGTTGTGTTGAAGAAACGTATGCGGCCACCCGTTGTCGACCATTACGGTACGTGATGTCACCATTTTGTTTCGGTAATACTTCACTCTAATCGGCCGAATGATTTCATCTGTGTTAAATTTTGCTTTTTTTCACTCTTCATAAAGCACAGAATTTGGTTTTTTGAACTCATTTGAGTCAACGTTTATTGCAGCTCCGCAACTCGGACCATAACAAATGAAAGCACACATACTTCCTGTGTCCGTCAACTATATCTGTCCCTCGGGAAACTCAAACCCAAATAACAATAGTTCCTATTGTTACTGTTGTGTTGACAGCGATGAGCTCTCACGGATTTCCGACTTACGTTCTCACTTTCATTTTATCGTATCAATCCATGGAAGAAACATTTATTCATCATGATGAAACGGGCAAGTTATACAGCAGCCTTTAAAAGAAAAGTCACATCTGTTTTGTTTTCTGCTAGATTCTGGTAAATTGGAGAAGTTGTCAAGTCATATTATTACCGAAAATATTATCAGTTTATGGTTATGTTTTGAACTACCTATGTGCTATGCTTGTGCTGTGTTTCACCAGTCAGTAAAATGACATTTCTGTATCTGTACACGAGCTCTGTTTTCTTGTATTCTTCTATTTATTGGTGCTAAAATTTGGGTGTGTGTTATAAACGGGTACAATGATTTTCCCTAGATTTTACAAGTAAATTTGGGGTGCGCATTATACACGGGTGCGGCTTATATTCGGGAAATTATGGTAACCCTCAGTGGAGCACAGACCATTGCCAAGGGTGGTGAATGGAGCCAGTAACTCCTTTCTACAAGTTAATTCAGTAAAAAGAACCATAACATAGGGAGAGTAATTTAAAATGTGTTGTTACTAGGGAAAAAAAAGAATTACATTTTTGTTGAATAGTCCTAAATCACTGGAGATATCCCAGTCATGTAGGTGGCAATTTTCAGGAAGAGTATAGCGTGTTTCCACTGAAGGCTAGCCTTGCAAGCAAGACGGAACTTCCTGATTTATTGATTCATTATGCAGTACAGTCTTGCAAACTTCAACTGTCCTACCATTTCCCTGCTCATTTGATGTTCAAGCCAATCAGGAGAAAGAAGCAGAAGTGGCATACGTAAGATGGAAGCAACTATCTGCTTGAATACAATGTCGGAGTGCAAAGCAGTTCTTGCAGATAGTTCAGTTTCTGAAGTTATGTCAGAAATACGCTTAATTTCCTCATTAAAAGAAGAGGAAAGAACACAAAACCTTTTCTTGACGGGAAACTGTGTATTTGCTCTTCAGCAAACCAATATGTCATGCTGTGGCTTAATGTGGATTAGTCGCCTTCTGATGGCGATGCAATCAGACGAAAGAGGTGGGAGCTGCATACGTAACCAGGAAGTGACTATCTACTTGAATAATATGGCGGAAATGGCCAAGTGTTTTATGTAGGTAGGTCAAGTTTTGTGTGAAATACACTTAATTTCCTCATTAAAAGAGGAGCAAAGAACATCACAAAGTTTTTTTTTGAAGGGAAATTATTTATTCGCAAGTGTGACTATATGAACCATCGTCCAATCAGCAGCCGTATTCTTTGAAGGTCTTCCCCTGATTGACATGCGAAGTATATTCTTAGTTGATATAAGGAACAATCAATCTGCCATGTCAGGTTAATTGAAGGCTGTTTTTTTCTTTTTTAAAGCATCTCAGTTATCGAGCTCGAGCTGGTCTTCGATTTCCGAGGTCCCCTTGACCTTGTCTTTTAGGTAGTGCTTGTTTGTTATGAATTCTTGTTCCTTATGTCTCTGTTTGTTTCTCTGTATCGTTGTGTTATAGATAAATCAAGAACATAAAAGGTATTATTCTTAACTTGCATCATATGTTTGTAATATGAAAAGGAAGAGGCGACTACATGATGGAGTCACGAGGTCAAAGTTCAAAAAGGTCACACATAGAATTTCACAATAATTTGATAAGGGATTAGCCGGATTAAACTCAAATTAGGTGAGAAGAAAAAGGGTCAAAGGTCACAGAGGTCAGAAATATGGCAATAATTTGATTTTGGCTGCTTAGGCGGATGTCTGCTCTCATAGAATGCCCCTCTAGTTTTTTTATTTGGATAAAGTCCATACCACAAGTCACAGAATCAAACACATTTATACCCCTTTCGCACTGGCCAAAAAACCCATGTCAACCCACTAACAATCGGCTTTTGGTGGCAGTGGGAAAGGTGCAGCAACCCTCCTCGACCCGTGTCAATCAACCCGCCAAGCGACCCGCGTTAAAATCACCTCAGCTCTGATCGTCATGCAGTGTGAAAGCAAAATCCCGGGTCAACAGTCAACACCCTAATCTACGTGGTGACGTAGGGTCTTACGTGATGCGTCATAACAACGTGCCAGTCGCCTCCCATTTAACACGCCCCACAACCGGAGTTACGTCGATACTCATGACAAAGCTAGTAGAAGAAGAAGAATTCACGTCGCCTACGTTGCCTCAGCACAAGCAGAGTGTTGATCCTTTGCTGCATTTTGACCATTTTGAGGGCAGTAAAAAGCATGAAAACAGAGAACACAAACGGAAAGGAGGCTTTCATGTTGCTCTGCATTGTTTACTTTCTTGAACTGAATGAATTCGGTCGCACTTATTGACGCGCATTTTAGCGTGGTGACGTCAGGTAACCTTACGCACGGCTGAGGAGGGGTCGGGGGGTTAGACGGGTGAAAAAAAAAAAAAAAAAAAAGACCCAGCTTTTTTTTGTCAATGGGAAAGGTGCCAAATGCCAATTGCTAGTGGGCTGCATCGGCTTGGAAAAAATGCACGTTGACCCACTAGTTTCAGTGGGAAAGGGGCATTAGATTCTTAATCATAAACATTAACAGTTATAGACATCCAATCTATTTGAACTGGGAGGGTTCAAATATATACACTGGGAGGCAGTTAAAATGGATTGGACATCAACAGTCCTCAATGAAAACGCATATCTTAATATCAATGTTAATCATCACTGATGAATGTTGTACCTTTCACACTAGGAGTGTCTCCCATACAATTGATGAAGGTCATGTTGGTAACTATCTCTTTAACGTTGTTCTCATAGGCCAACAGCGTGCAGGCCAGCTGGGTTAAGGCCTTCAACTGATGGGAGGTCAAACTGAAGCTTCGACTTTTCACAGGAGCCTCCATCGGAGCTGCGGAGAGAATCAAGTGTTTGCAGATGTTTAACTGACACAGATACAAATAAGTTTAGAGCAGCTCTAAAGTTTACAGTTCAGTACAGAATAAACAATTTCATGAAAGTAGGTTTCTGACATGCGCTCATCAGAAAGCACCCACAACCCGCAGTCTCGCCTAGCACGACACCTCTTATAAATATCGACCCATTCATGTTTTCCCAATGCACCGCATAAACAAAGAGACAGTGAGAATATGCAAAACTTGGCACCCCCTACAAGTTATACATGCGCATCCATCTCTCTCGGTGCAAAACTTTTTTCACCCTAACCCGACAGTGACCCCTTTGGCAAATATGGATTTCCCATTTTGGAGGCTGCCAAACACATCACCCCGGGGATGTTCCGCATTAAGCAGTAGAATGGGTGGCGGGGAAATGCCTCGCCATACTCGCAGACACATGCACAAATACTTTGTGTTCGCCTAAATGAGCTCCATTGCAAAGGCATCTGGGACTGGATGAGCTCAGAATTAGCCTTGACTCTGAAAGCATGCTGATGATTGAGAGGGGTGTGGGGCCAATAATTGTAGCATCATTGCCCCTGGATCGTAATGTAATTTTGTTATATTGTTAAACAAAATCTGACAATATGACAACACGCTGTCCCCAGGGGTTCATCTCTTAATCACGTTTGAGGTTTGGCCCACTCGCGATGTCTGTGATTATGAGATTATGTTTGTGAGAGTTTGGAGTGTTTGTGGGCACACTGTGTTTATGCGCATGTAAAACTGGTCATTTTGAATAACTTAATTTAGAGAGGACATGTCACTCTCGGATTATAATTGCCATACTGGAACCAGACTGCGGCCACTCCGGAATATAGCCTGACCTCAAATTTGCTTGTGTTTGCAATTGGAAGAGCACACATCTATTTATGTGCATGTGTGTGTGCAGGCATGTACAAAATCGCGTGTGAGTAGGGAATGATTATTTGGTGTGCGACCGCATTGGTGTCTATGTGCAATTAAACTGCATGAGCCCGCTGCTCGGCAACTCTTCAGTAATGGGGTCCGGTGGGACTGTGCGTGCATGGTGCATGTGCACACGCGTGACCTGGCTGACACCCACGGGCTTGCCTTTGCCTCACCAGCTCGCACATTCACGCACGCAAGACCAATCATGTCTATTTGCGAAGACACCGAGCATCAACTTGGTGTAAACAATCCAAAATGGATGAGGCAGAGACATTTGCAGACAGAGTTACTGGATTCTCTGAAATTACTTCCCGGGCCTGACCACTAATAAGAGTGTAGCATCCTTTAACCATCACTTCATCCTACGCCGGTCATCACCTTTTCTAAAACATCATCTTACAGTTCCCAGAATTCAGTCCATTTAACCAGAGTAACTCACTAAATTGTGGTGTCAAACAGATCTTCTTTCAATTTACATCATAATTTTGATTTCCTTTAGGCCATTGTTAAGGGGGAATGAATGAATCAAATACAATTATTTTGGCAGTAGAATAATTACTAAGAGACTTTGTTGAGATAAAAATTGTCCAAAGCCTCTTTTTTTGACCCTCTTAATTTAAAATATTTTTGTTTTATTTAAATTATTTCAATAAAAGCTGGCAGTAAATATTCTATTTATTAGAGTTGGCCAATATGTTCGGGTAGCCGATAATATTGGCAGATAAAAGCATTTTAGAAATCATATCAAATCATATCGACATCAGTTTTTCATTATCGGTTTTGGGCCAATATGTGTTGTTGTGAATTCCCTGCTGTGAAGGCTGGACCGCGAGCTGACTAACTTAAAGAAAAGAACTGTTGCTGCGGATGTGCAGATTGCGCTAAAATAATAATAATAATAATAAGATTGCGGTGGAGGATGAAAATTCATTCTCCGCCGATTATTATTGTGCCTGCATATACACAGATAACAGTGTGCGTCGGTTATAAGCAAATTATGGTGTTCGCCATGTAAACTGCAAAAATAGAGTATATATGTGATGCTTGAGCATGTGTCACTCGTTCTTATTGGTTTTGTTTTGTTTTGTTTTTTTGCTCGTAGCATTTTAGCTTCTCCCTTAGCATCCCTTTGCTACTGGAGCACATCGTGCATTATAAGATACGTACGTCGTTACAATGTATTGGATTGCTCATTTGTTTGTTCCTAAATAAATCTAAGTTAACTGAGTAATTCATTTATTTACCGAACGCATAGCCGACAAATATCATTTCATTTTTCATTTCATTCATTTATTTCAGGCCATGATTCCTTGTCAAAGACAGCAAAATAGATACAGCTCATATAATCATGTAACAAAAAAGAGCAGCAAAACTAAGTAACATTACAACATTAACTACATGCCTGAAAAGGAGTGGGAAGAACAAAATGTATTTAATCCTACCCCTATTCTCATCTAATTAAGAACAAAAAAAATTCTTGCTACTTCCTTCCAAAAATGTAGGCAACCAAAAAAATCAGTCCAAACAGTTTTACACATACACATTTTTGTAACAGAGTTTGTCCCTTGTGATGAAGTTACCACAGGTAACACCCAAACCAAAAACAATTTCATACCAACATGGTAAATGAAAGTAAAACCAGACCAACAATGGTAAAGGTCACACACACAAAACAACAAATTATAAATGGCAACAATAACTATACCAAACAACGGTCATGGACAATATACCAGCAACGTTAGAAACAACTAGCACTCAAACCAAGACAATTTATTGATGTAATTAAGACCTTACAGTATATCAGTATACTGTGACCAGACGATAAGTTTGTATAACCTTTTAAATATGTAGACACTTTGGCATTGCTTGTATTGCATTCCCAGATTATTCCAAAGTTTCACTCCACACACAGACACACAAAAACTTTTACGAATTGTTCGAATTTTTGTGTTATTAAGAAGTCTCCATATCGATTTAAGTTATGACTTCTCTCTTTCATTGTAAAATGGTTTTGCAATTTCATTGGTAATACTTTGTTGAATGCTTTATAGAGGATTATTGATGTATTATACTTTACAAGATCGTTAAATTTTAGCAGCTTTGATTGAATAAACAAACTATGTGTGTGATCCAAAATCCCAACCTTATGGATGATCCACACGGCTCGTTTCTGTAAGGTAACTAAAGTATTTATCGTGCTCTGATAAGTGTTTCCCCAGACTTCAACACAAAATTAGAAGTATGGGAGAACCAAAGAGCAGTACAAGGTGCAGAGTGCGTTCTTGTCAAGGAAATGTTTAACTTTATTTATAATTGATACTCTTGGAGATTTTTGTTTTTATGTCTGATGTGGGGTTTCCATGTCAGTTTACTGTCAATTGTGACACCCAAAAAAGTATTCACATCTACATTTTCAATTTGGATACCATCAATAATTAGATGCAAATCAAGATTAGTTTTAAAGCTACCAAACATCATAGCTTTGGATTTACTTAAATTTAATGATAATTTATTTATATCCATCCATTTTTTAATTTTAATTAGCTCCTTGTTCACTAACTTTACCAACTCATTATAATTATTACTACTATAGAAAACATTGGTGTCATCTGCAAAAAGAATACATTTTAGAGATTGAGATACATTAAAAATATAATTTATATATAGATTAAACAGTTTTGGCCCCAACACCGACCCCTGAGGAACACCACAAGCAATACCAAGTTGTTTTGATGTATACTGTTCCATTTTGACACACTGCACCCTTTTGCTTAAATAACCTTTTAACCAATTCCCTGCAACCCCACGGATTCCATATTTTTCCTGTTTATGAATCAGAATTTGGTGATTGATTGTATCAAATGCTTTTTTTAGATCACAAAAAATACCAATTGCATATTGTTTCTGATCTAACGCATTAGTCATTTCTTCAATTGCTTCAATCATAGCCATTGAGGTTGTTCTTCCAGTTCTACAACCATACTGGCCTTCATTTATTATCTTATGTTTCTCCAGAAATGTTTCTAGTTGAGAACTAAAGTTTTTCAGGAATTTTAGAAAACTGGGGTAACAGAAAAATTGGTCTGTAATTGTTAAAACTATATTTATTGCCACTTTTAAATAGTGGTATTACTTTTGCAATTTTCATTTGTTAAGGAAAACACCCAGATTGAAATGATAAATTGAAGATATAAGTTAATGGTTTTGCAATGTTAAAGATGACTCCCTTAACCAATGTCATGTCAAGGTAATGGCAATCGGTAGATGCTTACTGTTACACTTTAGGACAGAATTAATCACTTCCTGCTCATTTGTTGCTGAGAGCAATATAGCAGTCCTCTCAGTCATGTGACCTGCCACTCAGCATTGTTTACTCACAGCCTGTCCAATGCTGACACGTTTGCGTTCATTTCTTGCATAATAGTAGTACTAGTTCATTTAAGGCGTTAATTCAATTCAGTGTCTTTTTAAGTTAATTCTTCTTCATTTTATGATAACTACGTAGTAGTTTATTGTTATTATCCCTTTGAGATACACAAATCATACACGTTCTATCATACAAATGCATTCAAAGTGCACAATGGATGAGAACAACTGGAATTAAAATTAATCAAACAAAAGGAAGTTGCTGGATCTTCTCTGACCGTAATTAGGCCAATGATACCGAGCCAGGCAACATTGTCAGCAACTCTTGCCTTCAAAGTGAATGTAGAAGCCTTCTGAATTTGTACAAGGACTAGTCACAGCTTAGCAAACCAGTTCCGCTTATTGACCATGAAATGTCTTTAAACTAACATGATTGGGATTAATTATGTGAGCATTACCATTATTAAAGCATCCAGTAGGGAATAACAATACAATTAGCCATAATATGTTTTGTTTACAACCGCCTATATCGGCATCGGTTTGATATCGATAACAGATTTTTGGAGTTGGACAATATCGGGATACCTGTTATCTGTTAAAAAGTAATTGTTGGACAACTCTACTGTTTATGTTTCAAGTTCAAAAACAGAGAAAAAAAAACACTTAATAGTATTTCTTAGAGTTCTGTAGCCCTCCTTCTTTAATTGAGGACTACAAACACATTATTTAAATCTCATTTTAGCGAGAAATATAATTGGAGGCACACGATTTACTTTCGTGCGCCAGACAAAATTATGTGGCAGGCCGGATCAGGCACCCGGCCTTGAGTTTGACACCTGTGCACTAAATACTCTACTCGGTCATGACCTTGATGTTTAACAGGGCTTTTTTTCTCACCTCTCTTCCAGCTATCCATGCTACATCAGTATTTATTGTTGTCTTCCCAGCCAAATAGCCCTATAGCCATAGCTGTCTAGTACACTGCCATCTAAACCTCATTATACCTTTGTCACAACAGTGAGGGCAAATAGAAGCTCTCGAAGCAGCTTGATGGAGAGGGTGCACTTAAAAGCACCCAGGTGTGTCGTACAGGGTTGCGCCTAGCGTGTCGCACAGAGCAAAAAGACTCAGGGCATGAGCAGTCGAAAGGGTTCAGCCAAAGGTCAGTGTAGCACGAATCAATGAGGGACGGCTGTTGCTGAAAGCAGGCTAAAAAGATGTTTAAATAAGAGAGATCATCCATACGATGTGATGATGTTCTCCCAGACAAAAATCAATGTTTCCTCATATTATACAATATATCACCGCAGAGCCTGACATGCAGTGGTTTGGTATGTGTACGGCTGAGATCATGTGCGGGTGTCCTGTCTCAGTTTGTAGCTTTTAACGCTTTATAGGGCAAGTGACAATTTGTGGTAAATTCAAAAATAAAAATGACAAACAAAACTTAATCCCTAAAACACCTGACACCCACAAACGTAGACACTAGGCCTCCATTGTCATGTGCCTGGCCCTTCTCTACAAATTGTAAGCATATTCCATCACACTCATTAGTCACAAAGACAGCATCAAAGTGTGCTCCTTAATGCATCACAAAGAATAAATGAGAACACAAACATGTCTCAAAGAACAACTGAGAACATAAACATGACAGTGACAAGCTTGTATATGAGGCACGGACACGTAGCATTCAGTGTCAGGTCGTCAGCGAATTAGCACACTCCTGCATGTCGACTGTCCATTACCGCTTGATCTGATTGTTTTCTTTGCCTGCCAACATCATTAAAATCCTGTGTTCGCGACTGGTAGCTCAGTCTCGTACCTGACAGTAAAACCTGAACAACATGGAACCAGCGTATGAACCACCTGCCCTGGACCATCTTCACCAAGCAGAAGGGGAGGTCTCCCAAATGTCTAGTGACATTGCATCTTTGATCCAAATTGGCCACCGACACCAGCTACAACTCCAGCAACAACAAAAACAACTGGCTCAGGTGATCCAGGCTATCACCAACCTGGCAATCCCGTCTTCACCACTCCTTCCAGAGCCCAATGCTTCGGGCCCAGAATCCCCGGTTCCTGTGACCCCAGCCTTGGCTATTGATGCCCCCGAGCCTGAGATTGAAAACCCCGAACGCTTTAATGGAGACCCAACCCAGGTGCGAGCCTTTTTGACAAGTTGCAAAATCATCTTTTCCTTGAAACCCCGGACCTTTGCAACCGAGGGGGCCAAAGTTGGGTACGTCATCACCCATCTGACCGGTCGGGCTCGGCTTTGGGGTACGACGGAATTTGAGAGGCAAACACCAGCCTGTACCAACTTCAATGCCTTTGCCGACGAAATGATCAAAGTGTTCGACCTGGACTTTTCTAACTCAGAGACATCCCACGCACTCGTGACCATCAGTCAAGGCAATCGGACAGTGTCAGACAATTCGATTGACTTCCGAACTCTGGTGAGGCGCGGCTACTGGAACACAGAAGCTGTGATCGACGCATTTTATCACAGCCTGGCGGACTACATCAAAGATGAGCTCGTCTCCCATGATCTACCCAGCACCCTTGATGAAGCCATTGCCCTTGCAACCCGCATTGACCGTCGGATTCAGACCCAACAGAGAGAGAGGGGACGCCGGAGTGCACTTTCTGCCTCTCTGCCTTTTCCAGTTGTTGCTCCTGCCCAGTTAAACCAGCCTGAGAACATGAAGATTGGCCGTGCTGCCCTCACTCCTGAAGAGCGCCAGCGGCGTTTTACTTCTAACCTGTGCCTGTACTGCGGGGGTGAGGGTCATCGAATCGCTACCTGCCCAGCAAAAGCAAGAGCTCACCAGACTTTGGGGAGATTCGAGTGAGCTCAACGTGTCTTCAGTCTCTCCCCATTTGTGAACCCTTTTTCCAGATTCGCCTCCTGCTGACCGATGGGGGTGGGTCAGTAATGCTGTGGGGCTGTTTCGCTTCCCAAGGCCCTGGGAACCTTGTTAGGGTGCATGGCATCATGAATGCTTTGAAATACCAGGACATTTTAAATCAAAATCTGTTGCCTTCTGCCCGAAAGCTGAAGATGGGTCGTCACTGGGTCTTTCAGCAAGACAATGACCCTATACATATGGCCAGATCTACACAGAAATGGTTCACCAGACACAAAATCAAGCTCCTCCCATGGCCATCTCAGTCCCCAGACCTTGTTTTGTTGGCAAAAGGGGGTTGTACAAAGTATTAACACCAAGCATGCTAATATTATTTATTTACTATACATTATTTGATGTCAAATATTTTTTTCTTTATGTGGGATTTTTTTCCCCACTGAATGAATGCACTTGTATTGAAGGTTGGATTTTTCTCTTTTTTCCATTAAGGTCCAATATTGTTTGAATTAAAAAAAAAAGTATTAGAAGCTAAAAAACACATCTTTTTCAGGGAAGCCAATAACTATGGAGGGCACTGTAACTCGAGTGCTGGATGAGTTTTTTGTTTTGTTTTCTTTTCTTTTACATGTACAAACAGAGTATGTTTCACCATCAGGATGAGAATTTTTATTCACATCCAATGAAAAGCAATTTATTATTTTTGTTTGACATTATTAGGACCAAAAATAAAAGTGGCGCGATTTGGTTTTAGTTGAAAATTTCAATTTTGAACTTTTTTGTTTTCTTTGTGCTCCACAAATCCATGACTTAATGCATAGGAGTTTACTATTTCTATTTCATTAATTAGTTTTCTTTTATCCCACTTGTTCTATGTGAAAATATGTTTCATCTTTCAATGAAAAGACAAAAAACAAAAAAACAAATTGAGATTGATCGGGATCGAATCGAATTGTGACCTATGAATCGTGATACGTATTGTATTGCCAGATATGAGGCAATACACACCCCCTAATATATACAGTACAGTATAGTATATTACCTAAAGGATTAAACTTGGAGGTTTGACTGTGAATGCTGATGTTTCCTTGCCAGTGACGAAACTAGACGTCCAATCCATATTGACTGGGAGGGCTGGCAGCGATCTCTCGCTAACAGCCTCTCCCAGTCAAAATGGAGGTCTATTGCCATCAATGGCAGCCAATGAGTTAAATGACTGCCGTTAACAGTGACAACAATGGAACACAAGTGGAACAAACAAACAAATAGAGCAGGTATTTTTGGCGAGCCATCAGTCTTCTCCGTCTGCATCTCCCGTGGGTTCCGTGACTCGCTCGGCAGTACACACGCGAGCATTGTCTATCATGCAAACACACACACATATTGCTCTTGACTGGCAGGGAGCACAGACAGAAGGGAGTGAGTGGGGAAGCTGGTGGGGAGATTGAAACGGAGAAATTGAGGGAGGGAGAGAGGCGGTAAAAAGGGAATTCCCTTAGCAGTTGTTATTGATTCCGGTGTTTACGGGCGAATAGTTTAATGCCGTTTACAAAACAGAGCAGATGCAACCAGTGAGCAAAAAGGTAAACAATTGCTGTGTGGCGGGCCGCCAAATCCCCAGACTGATGTATTAAACTCACGATGAAGAGCATTTCCCCTTTGGCTGCACTTATTGCCACTTCATTTCCTCTTAGCTCACAACACACTCTCCATCTTGGCATCTCTCCCCTCTTTTCTCTCATACGTTCCCATTTATCCAAAGGGGTACTACGCTTCTTTGCCGTCTGGCTATTTTCCGTCCTCACCTGACCCAGGAGGCCCAGTTCTTCCGAACACAGCCATTAGTAGGGGAATTGCATGTGTCTGACATGGCCGAAAACCAATTATGAGACACTTTCTACCAAATGATACCCAAGTCTTTGGGGAATGGGCAATCATGCAATAATTTGGCCACTGATTTAATTTCTCTCCAGCGTAGCGTCTCGCCATCGCTTTCCCATTTTCACTCTTTCTCCCATTCTGCCTGTTGGATGTGTAAATCGGACCGCTGGGACTTTGGTCTGACCCGCTTGCACCGCGCTGCCCAGAAGCTACTATATATCCAGCGCATTGGGCAAATGGCCGTATGATGCGTGCACTTTACAGGTGATTTCTGGTGAATGTTTAGCCACTGTGTATTCAATGAGGTAGAAACATCTCAAAAGGCCAGTGAATTTTATCCCTGCATGCACAATAAAAAGGTTAAAGTGCATTCCGTGTTCCATAAATTCTTGGAAGTCATTGATTGTTCTGTTCTATGTCTGTCTGACTTTGTTGCCAAATTGGTTGTAAATCACCAATTTCATGACAAAACGATACAATAGTGATTCTTCGGACGATATAGGATATCATCCAATATTACAAAGCTTGCCAGGATTCGATTTTATTCAAGGGCCTTTGATCCATTTAATCACTTTCACCAGTAGGTGAAACATACAGAGGCTCGAGGTTATGTGTTAGGTTCTGTATGCCTCATTGTCTGTATGTTTGTGTCCAATATAACTACGGAATGAATTGAGGAATTATTATCAACTTTGCAGGATATGATTGTAATATGAAAGGTCAATAGTTATATAGAGTGTATAACAAAAGTGAGAACACCCCTTTACATTTCTGCAGACGGAACACAAGAAAGCCCGCCCGTATCATCAGACCATAGGACAGGTTTCCAGTAATCCATGTGCTTTGTTGACATGTCTTCCGCAAACTGTTTAAAGGCTTTCTTGTGTACCGTCTTCAGAACAGGCTTCCTCCTGGGGTGACAGCCATGCACACCAATTTGATGTAGAGTGCGGCGTATGGTCTGAGAACTAACAGGCTGACCCCCCCCCACCTCTTCAATCTCTGCAGCAATGCTGACAGCACTCCTGTAACGAGTCACATGACATTTTGGAGGGAAAATGCCAAGCAGTACTCAATTTGGACATTTAGGGATGTACCAGTACGTAGTTTCTAAGGGGTGTGCTCACTTTTGTTGCCAAGGGTTTAGATATGGCTAATGGATAATGGCTATATTTTGAGTAATTTTGAGGGGAAAATAAACTATATAAGCTGCACACAGACGACTGTTTATTGTGTCAAAGTCATACAGAAGCATCCTTTGAATTTGGCTGCTTAGAGGGGAGTTTTGTTGTCTCGTAGTGCTTCTCCAGTCAATATTCATTAAGAGTGCAAATAATCAATTTCCTGACGATACCATGCAATATCGTCTCTTCGGACACGGATATTATATTTGTCAATAACCAATTGATGAATCAATCCAGGTTAATGTATTGTTACACCCACTGTTGTTTTCGTCAACAATGACAATCACGGAAATATTTTGTCAAAGAACAATTTTTTTCATGACGATGACAAGTTAAAAATGTGGCTTGAGAGACAAGAACATAACGAGACAAACGTCAGTTTTCTTCTGACGAAAGGACAATGATGACATGAAAATGCGACATAGTTTCTGTCATATGTTCACGTTGCGTTGCGTGAGTCAGCGTGGCATTTTCATATTGTGGGTGGAGTACGTAAGCTCTCATTGTAGCAGTGTTTGGGTCGTGTAACTCATGTCACATGTGCTGCGCCTCTCCCTGACTTTGTCCCCGGAGTTTAGGATGAATTTAAAGCTAAGCTGCACTCCATCTTGCTTGTTTGGAAACACATTGAAAGATTTGTTTTCTTATCTTGGCAAGAGAGAATATGCAATGTTGCTTCAGCCTTTAAAGGTCTGTTCTGAGTGATCATCACACACTAAATGTAACCCGTAGCGTTATCATAGCAATCACGTTAGCATTAGCATCAACTTTAGCATGGCATGTATTCTGTTAAATATTTGGACAACTTTTTTAAACATACAGTCGTGGCTTCTAAGTGAGTTCAATTAAAAAAAAAAAGTATTGCTTTAGCTGCTGAGTGTGTAGTATGATCACAAAGTTGGCATAGTCCTTGTGGATGCTTCAAGATGTGCTCGTCTGTCTAAGTTCATTTAAAATGAATGGAAACCTTAATTTATTTTTGGACTGATTGACTAATTTTACAGACGAAAGCACTTGGAGTAATTGTCGACTAAAAAAAGATGAAATTTGTAGGAAATTTCGTCGAGTAAAACAAGAGGACAACATACACATTTTGAAATGACTAAAATATGACTAAAACCAATAAGTATTTTTGTGCAAAACAATCAGACTAAGACAAATATTAAAAAGGCTCCCCAAAACAACACTGATTAGTAGAGGTGGGAATCTTTGGCTACCTAACGATTCGATTACGATTACGATTCAGAGGCTCCGATTTGATTATAAATCGATTATTGATGTCTACTGCTTTAAGATGGCGGCTGTTTACAACGTGGCAACTACTAAATGTCAAGTCTGTCATTTCGCATCTAGTTCCCTTTATACTTTCTAACACCGCCGCCGTCTGTCATTTAGCATCTAGTTCTACATATACAGTATGTTATATCTACTATAGCCGTATGTGGCCGTATGTTTGTAGCAACTACCAACCGGGCGTTGTTTGAACCAGCTGTCGGCCGCAGTCATGTATTTTTGTTTTATTTATCTAGCGGCATTAGTTGAACATAATATTTGCTCTCGGTCCATTCCTCATTGCGTCCCGAAGACCGCACTGACTGTGTTTTAGTTCTGCTTTACCTGGTATAGTTCAATAATCAGAATTTGGATGTTTGCGAATCGTTCTTGAATCTTCCACGAATAATCTAAGAATCGGAAATTTGCATGCCTGTCATCGTTGTCTTTTTGCACCTCTGTTTCATCCTATGTGTGCACGTGTGAATGCACATGTGTGTGAAGTAGGCTGTAAGGCACAGTGGATAGGTCCACGATGTCCTGTGACAGCCGGGGTCCTCTTTGTCAGTTTCAGCCCACTGCTCCCTCAGACAGCCTTATTATGGAGGCGCCCTGCTGTGATTTCCAAATGCGGACGCTGGCACACACACATAAACAGAGCAACCCGAGCCACGGTGGACCTTCCTTGGAGCTCTACAGGAAGCTACATATCCTTCACTGAAGGGTAATGGAACAATACTTGATGTCTCGATTAACTCATTGGCTGCCATTGACAGTGCAGGGTCAGCGCAGAACAGATCTTCACTTTTTGCAACATCATAGAACAGTGCCAAGAACTCCAGACACCCCTCATCATCAATTACATCGATTTCAAGAAAGCTTTTGACAGCATTCACCGAGAATCAATGTGGCTGATCCTCCACCTATGCGGTATACCATCCAAGTACGTCAGCATCTTCACATCCCTGTACTAAAACTCCACCTGTCGAGTGAGAACCACCAGCAGCACAACCGATGACTTTGATATCGTGACTGGGTAAGACAGTGCTGCATCCTGTCACCCTTACTGTTCATTATCGTAGTAGACTTTGTGATGAGGAAGTCTGTTGTCGGGGCAAACCTCGGCATCCAGTGGGGAGGGGACAGACTGGCAGATCTAGACTTTGCAGATGACTTACCTTTACTTCGCAATACCCAAGCTGCACTCCAAGAATTTACCAACAATCTACATAAGCAAGGGGGAAAAGTTGGCCTACATACTAGGATATAAGCCAAGAGAAGTCCAAGGCGATGACCATTGCACAAGACCAAAACCTTCCAGCAGTCACAATAGGCGAACAAGTCATTGAATACATAGAAAACTACACATATCTTGGAAGCAACATTTGAAACACAGGAGATGCAGAAAAAGATGTACGAATCAGAATCGCAAAAGCCGCAGGAGTCTTCCAACGCCTCTGGAACATCTGGGTAGTAAAATCTTATCAGTACATCCACAAAGTTGCACCTCTATATGTCAGTGGTCATCCCTACAGTGACCTACGCCTGCGAGACGTGGATGAAGACAGCCAACTGGGTGTCTTCCACAGATGGTTTCTCAGATATATTCTGAGGATCTCTCAGAGAGACCACATCACCAATGAAAAGTTGATGAGAAGGGCAAGGGCAGCACCTCTGTCTGATATAGTCTCGGAAGGGAGAAGGAGATTACCTGGACATGTAGTCCGACTGCCAAGAGGAAAACCGGCAAGTGTAGCACTGGACTAGGTGCCAGCTTGGGCAAAAAGGAAGAAAGGACAGCCAAAGAAGACGTGGAGACATATACCCAAGGAAGACTTCAGAGAGATGTGAGTCAGCTGGCATGGAGCAAGGAGGGCCGCCAGTGACCGGAACAAATGGAAGGGACTCGTCGCCAAATGTTCCAGGAGGAATGGGTGGAACTAAGTCTAAGAAAGTAAGCCATTGATGGCGAGAGACATCAAATGCATTTGAGCTGGGATGGCTGGCGTGCTTTGGGGGACAATTATGTATCATTTCCTGTTGATTTGGCAAAATTTCAAGGAAGAAGAACAGTTTAAATCGTTTAAAAAAAACAAAATTTTTTCCTGGGTCCTAGTTTAATGTCAATGGGATTTAAAAATTGCAGTCTTGTTAAAAGTCAGATAAAATGCTTTACCTCAATGTTTGGCTAGCTTTTGATAAAGTAGTTGGAATAGACTAACATCCATAAACCCAAACAACCACAGATGCTCAGGTGTACTACATAAAAATTGCTCATGACCAACCCCCCTCTTCCTCACCCGTAATTACACGGCAGCATGCAGTTGCACGTCCCCGGCTGACAGTGTGTATAAACTCAGGCAGAGATATGATCTGGTGAGGAGCTGCTCTTATTAAATATTAACAAATGCCATTCCCAAGTAGCCTCAATCCCCACAAGCACCTCCAATGCCAGGCAGCGATTCAGCCGAGCTTCCTCGCGTCACTACACAACCTCTTTCCCCACTGAATAGGCTGCTGCGCTTTCTCCAAGAAAGAGTTCAAAGAGCGACACGGGACAAGGGGGGAGTATATGCTGGGGGTTAATGTGCTCGGCGTACATGTTCAACTCAATTCCTTTTTTTATCTATGGGGAGCTTCCTACATCGTCAGACGGGGAAATTAGTAAAAGTGGAATTCAAATCAGCTCTATCAGAAAGGGGTTTGAACAGAATTTGAAAAGTTCGCCTTCACCCCTGTGGTCTATTGTTAGGGAATAAATGAGATGTGTGCATGCAGGGAGGTTGCGTGGAAAGTTTTTGATGTTTGTGGAACCATGTGTGCATACTGAAATGCCAAATAGAAATGTGTGTTTTTAAAATAAGAGATAGGAAATGTTTATCTTAAAGGTTTCTTACTATTTGCATGCAATTATAATTACAGTAGCCATATCGGGTTTAAAAATATAAGTGTGTAATTGTGTGTTAAACACTGCAGTCATGGATGTTCCTTTCATATTTCATTGTATGGCAACATTTGTAACACTTTTATAAAACAAGAGGATACAGTATGTTAAGTACAGTGTTTTTCGTATTTTTTTAAGCAAACTGGGATCCTGTTGGTCAAAAACTTACCGTGATTAGAGAATAACAGAAGTAATACCCCAAACTGCTGTCAGACGTAACTCAAAAGAAATTGTGCTCCCAACTGTTATCTAACAAAAACAAACACCTCATCTGTGTCATACTACATTCATATCCTGCAAGATTGACAATAATCCCATTGTTCGTTCTTGAGTTATGGCACAACTCCTTTTCCGACCTCTGTGACTTTTGACCTCATAGCCCCAAAATGTATTTAAATCTTCCATCTTCTTTTAATTTATTCATTTCAAACATATCCTGCCAGATTGATAATAATCCCTACACTCATGGTTTGTACACCTTTTTCATGGCCAAATTCAAACACTTTTTAAGGACTTAAGATCAATTTTCCAGTTTTTTTTAGTACCTTTCAAACAATACCCCAATGTGTTTTTTTATTTCATTTCGTTTTTAACGATCAGGCGGAATTAAATATGCCTTATCACAAATACGCAAACATCTTCCAAAATGTTCTATGCCCCCAGAGGATCGAAAAATTTACTATGAATGGTATTAATTCTGAAACCCCATGGGAGGGTGCGTTCCCAGTGGCATTGAGCGTTTTGTGGCAAACTATGAATGCGTCCTATAGCAGAGCTGCTGGTGTAGTCATAGCATTCTGTTCGGTGGCTGGAGACACACAGTCATGGCCGATGAAACCTTGATAAACGTGCTTCCTTGGAAGTTTGGGACAGTTGAAAAATGAGCTAACGCCTCCAATTGCTATGCTGAATGAGATATCGATGTATGTTTTAGTAGAACTGTAGTTCACAACAACAACAAAAAACTATTCCGTTCAAGCTAAAACTAGTAAAGCTCAGTACAAGGCTATTACAATCTCTCCAACTTACTTAAAGTCAGACTGGCTGTTTTTTTATGCAATAAGGGGAGTCGATCAAGAGGTAGGCAAATTGGCGGAGTCCTGGCGGTGATGAAGACGTGCAAAGTGGCTGCCAGCTGAATTAAACATCGACTAGCAGAGGGGTTGTGGAAGTCGCAGGAAAAACTGTGATAAAAACAGGACGTTGTCATGCCATAAAAGTATTGTACTAAACCACAGCAAATTAACATGTATGCATTTAAATAATAATTTATTTGTATACTGTTCGCTCGATGAAACTCCAAACTACTCATGCATGTGCTCAAATGCACTGTACTTGATGTGATGCGGGATATCAAGGGAAAGCAACTTCATAACGAGCATGCAGCAGCGATGAAGCAATGTTATATTATATACTTCATTTAATAACTTCGATGTTTGGACAGGGTTCTGAGAAATATTGTGTGCCTCACACTTCCAAGCATTTTCAAGGACTTTACGCAAAATTCAAGCATTTTTCAAACCTTGAAAACACCACAGTAAAATCTAAGCATTTTCAAGGACTACAAGGACCCATACAATGTTTATATTTTCTTTTTCTGAAGCAAAAAGTACATGCACAGACCCAGGAATATGTGCTAGTTAAAGTCAAAGGCTGACCAACCTGTGAAGGCGAATCACCTGCCACACTATAGCTATCATACAGTAGAAAACTACAAGAAGACGGGCCAAGACAGGAACGATGGAAAGTATGTGTGATAGAAAATAAGTGAGAAAGATGAAGCAAAAGAGGGTTGAGAGGGCCCTTCACATCTGTCGAGCTACAGTGTCAGCGCCTGCTTTTGAGGCAGTAGGGTTAAAAAGTGAAGGCAGATCTTAGCGTTGAATGCTGTTAAATGGTTCAGTGGTTTGACAGTGGCTGATGCTACACACAACGCTGCTCCCTCGGGAGCCCGCAGAGTCTCCTAGGCATGGCTCTTATCAAAATATACCTACCGCCTGCCTCTACTGCAGGAATTGACAATAACACAGCAGGGGAGGACGGTGAGATCTAAAGAGTCAGCGGATGCTTATGAAAATAGAATCATTTTGGGTTACCGTAGCTGTAATTGTCTTGACAATTATGGGCGAGGCGTACTGTACAGACAGTAAAGTGTGAAAGCAGATTATGCGTTGCCGTTCGAGCAGTGGCTCAATAAGAGCCATGGGCGTTTGGGTGGAGAACATGGGGGTTCTCCAGCTTTTTTCGGGGGGGAAGAAAAGAAAGGGGGAGTGATTACACAAATGTAATCCCAGCTGTAGCCCATGACACGACGTTGCAGCTGATGGTTAAACACACGCAAAAATGTACACACAAACACCTAAAGTGAGCACAAGCAAAACCGCACAATACAGGTCCCCCGTTCCCTTTGGAGCCGTGTTCTGCCTCCGGTGCTACATTTGACGGTTTGTTGAGCGGCACGTAGGTGTGTAGCCTCCGCTACGTTACGTGATCAAACAGGCCGACTGACGCATGGCCAATTATCTTGGCTGCCTCCTCTCATCTCACGTTTAAGCGGAGGGGAAGGCGAAAAACCAAAGCAAGAGGAAGAGACAGAAGGAAAAGGCGAGGCAAGGCTGCCGGCGTGTTTATCCAAGAATGGCAGATGTAAAGACGCTTTTCGCGCTGTTCCACAGGGAAACTGACATGTGCACAATTTTTGAAAAAGTAAACAATGGCTCACACGCTTTAGATTTTTTTTTTTTTTAAGTGGCATAGCCTTATCGTCAGCAAGTCCTAAATAAGTCAATATAAAGCAAACAAAGGGAATATGCAGGGAATTAAGTATCAAAAGTACACTTTTCTTTCGTCTCAGGCTATGACGTGGGTGTCAATGCCATCACGCTGACATTTTGAATTTTCCGCCACTCAAAACTCTGCTCAAAGAGGTACTTCACCACTTATTTGTTCTCCTCTTTTCCAACCTTTATGGTCGTAACACCACTTGGAAGGGCGCTTTGAGGCTAATCTCGCATTTGTACACCACTGAATGGAATTGATGTAAAGAAAGTTAGATTGTTGCCATAATGGCATAGTTTGACCTTGGAGATGTTTCAAAGTCTTTACAAGGGTTATCAAAAGTATCAAAAAGTATCAAAGTATCAATACTGAAATATTGTATCCGGATACGATATTTGATTGCAAAAGTATCGATACTTAATTTTTTGTTTTTGCGTGACCGCAGTTTACCAGAAATTAGTTGTCATGTGGGCAACTTGAATTTTGTATTACTCTTGACAGTAATGAAGGATATTTTTACATTTTCCTTGGCTGCCATTGACGGCAATAGACGTTCAATCCATTTTGACCGGTGAAAACGTCTATCGCCGTTAATGTAACTGACAGATGTGCATTCACAGCCAGAATGTGACCCAAAAAACAGGAAGTGGCCTGAAATTGAAGCTAAATCAACCTGAAGTGACCTGGAAATGCCCCCAAATCAATTGGAAGTGACCTGCAGGATATTATAATTTAGTTTCTGTCAGCTTATTGACTGTGATTGACCACGGAATGTTCATTCACTACCACCCATCACACTATAAACAGACTAGACATTACAACAGACAAAGTCATTTCAGCTCACGGGAGATGGATAATTGGACGCCACATGATTGGACATCTGTCATTGTCAATGACACAAAGAGTTCATGAAAAAATACAATATAATTTTGCTATTTTTATTTATGTACAATAAACAATGGTATCGAATTTTGAGTATGTTTTTTGTGTATCGATATCGAGTTGAAAATGTTAGTATTGTGACAACAGTAGTCCTTATAATCATTCTCACAGTACAGTTGAAGATGAACTCTTTCAGTGCTATTGACATCGACTTCATAATTCCATCCATCCATTCATCCATCATCTACCGCTTAATCCGGGGCCGGGTCGCAGGGGCAGCAGTTTTAGAAGGGAAGCCCAGACTTCCCTCTCCCCAGCCACTTCAACCAGCTCCTCCAACAGGATCCCAAGGCGTTCCCAGGCCAGCCAAGAGACATAGTCTCTCCAGCGTGTTCTGGGTCCTCCCCGGGTCCTCCCGTTAGTGGAACATGCCCGGAACACCTCTCGAGGGAGGCGTCCAGGAGGCATCAGGTGCCCGAGCCACCTCAATTGGCTCCTCTCAACGCGGAGGAGTAGCAGCTTGAAACAAAGTCTATCCTGGATGACCGACTTTGTCACCCTATCTCTAAGCGAGAGCCCAGACACCTTGCGGAGGAAACTCATTTTGGCCGCTTATATCCGGGATCGTGTTCTTTCGGTTCTTTCGACCCACAGCTCCCGACCATAGGTGAGGGTAGGAACGTAGATAGACTTGTAAATCGAGAGCTTCACCTTTCGGCTCGGCTCCTTCACCACTACGGAACTGTGCAGAGTGCGCAAAAGTATTGAAAATTAATAATTCTTTGTAAATTAAATTTTGATTATCGTATTTTTTTAACAGAAAATGTGCCCGTTATGTTAACATAACCTAGCTATTAATAGTAACCGCTAATGTTGAAACACAGGCCTTGAGCACCTTCTTCAGGTTTAGTGTGAAAATAACAGGCGAAATAATTTCACACATACAGTGCCTTGCAAAAGTATTCGGCCCCCTTGAACCTTGCAACCTTTCGCCACGTTTCAGGCTTCAAACATAAAGATATAAAATTTTAATTTTTTGTCAAGAATCAACAACAAGTGGGACACAATCGTGAAGTGGAACAAAATTTATTGGATAATTTAAACTTTTTTAACAAATAAAAAACTGAAAAGTGGGGCGTGCAATATTATTCGGCCCCCTTGCGTTAATACTTTGTAGCGCCACCTTTTGCTCCAATTACAGCTGCAAGTCGCTTGGGGTATGTTTCTATCAGTTTTGCACATCGAGAGACTGACATTCTTGCCCATTCTTCCTTGCAAAACAGCTCGAGCTCAGTGAGGTTGGATGGAGAGTGTTTGTGAACAGCAGTCTTCAGCGCGTTCCACAGATTCTCGATTGGATTCAGGTCTGGACTTTGACTTGGCCATTCTAACACCTGGATACGTTTATTTTTTAACCATTCCATTGTAGATTTGGCTTTATGTTTTGGATCATTGTCCTGTTGGAAGATAAATCTCCGTCCCAGTCTCAGGTCTTGTGCAGATACTAACAGGTTTTCTTCCAGAATGTTCCTGTATTTGGCTGCATCCATCTTCCCGTCAATTTTAACCATCTTCCCTGTCCCTGCTGAAGAAAAGCAGGCCCAAACCACGATGCTGCCACTACCATGTTTGACAGTGGGGATGGTGTGTTCAGGGTGATGAGCTGTGTTGCTTTTACGCCAAACATATCGTTTTGCATTGTGGCCAAAAAGTTCAATTTGTGTTTCATCTGACCAGAGCACCTTCTTCCACATGTTTGGTGTGTCTCCCAGGTGGCTTGTGGCAAACTTTAAACGAGACTTTTTATGGATATCTTTGAGAAATGGCTTTCTTCTTGTCACTCTTCCATAAAGGCCAGATTTGTGCAGTGTACGACTGATTGTTGTCCTATGGACAGACTCTCTGCAGTTCATCCAGAGTGATCATGGGCCTCTTGGCTGCATCTCTGATCAGTTTTCTCCTTGTTTGAGAAGAAAGTTTGGAAGGACGGCCCGGTCTTGGTAGATTTGCAGTGGTCTGATGCTCCTTCCATTTCAATATGATGGCTTGCACAGTGCTCCTTGAGATGTTTAAAGCTTGGGAAATCTTTTTGTATCCAAATCTGGCTTTACACTTCTCCACAACAGTATCTCGGACCTGCCTGGTGTGTTCCTTGGTTTTCATAATGCTCTCTGCACTTTAAACAGAACCCTGAGACTATCACAGAGCAGGTGCATTTATACGGAGACTTGATTACACACGGGTGGATTCTATTTATCATCATCGGTCATTTAGGACAACATTGGATCATTCAGAGATCCACACTGAACTTCTGGAGTGAGTTTGCTGCACTGAAAGTAAAGGGGCCGAATAATATTGCACGCCCGACTTTTCAGTTTTTTATTTGTTAAAAAACTTTAAATTATCCAATAAATGTTGTTCCACTTCACGATTGTGTCCCACTTGTTGTTGATTCTTGACAAAAAAAATAAATTTCATATCTTTATGTTTGAAGCCTGAAATGTGGCGAAAGGTTGCAAGATTCAAGGGGGCCGAATACTTTTGCAAGGCACTGTAAGTGAGTCCAGAGTGTAAGTCGCACCCCCGGCCGACTATGACAAAAACTGACTTGTAGTCTGAAAAATACAACGAAATAGATGATAAACGATTAACTACCTACTGATTCCCCGTCCCCTTACAAAACAAAACAAAAAATTAAAGAAATATTTTATTATTTTGTAAAAAAATAAAATAAAATAAAATGAAAGGAATTTACTGTTATTTTTCTCCCGTTTTTTTTTTTTTTATTTAAAAAAAACTATAGATTATAACAGAACTTGGTAAAAAAATTTACATTTATCTGACTTTACTGTTCATTACTAAAAAAAGAAAAGAAAAGAAAAGAAAAGAAAAGAAAAGAAAAGAAAAGGAAAAAATGCTATCAAGAGGCTGAAAAAGGGGATTTGGACAATGTTAGGGTCTCTAAAAGATTTGAATTTGGCTGACAATTTAACTTTGGCAAACACTGATAACACTGCTGAAAACAGACATTCGCCTGAATATAATTAATAAAATCAAGTCCGCACAAGCACGTACCGGTAACTTAAGTAAGGGGCCGCAATGGCAGTCAAGGAGTTAAACACTCGAGATCGAACAATATTGTTTTTTCAGGACCGATACCAATTGTTATTGGTTAGAGGAGCCGATAACAGATTTTTGGGGCCAATAATCATTTGCAGTAAAAGTGTAAAATATGGCGTAATGAAATTTAATACTGCAAATACTGAACTTCAGTGAAATGCGTAAAGCATGTTCATTGAATCACACAAATAGAAAATAATAGCTAATAATAGGCGGTGTGGTTCAGTGGTAGAGTAGACGTTCCCCAACCTCGAGGTTGTGGGACCGATTCTCCGCCCTTATGAGTGATGACGTTGTCTAAGTATTCTTGAGCAAAATACTAAATCCACGTTGCTCCTGGTGCTGCGTCACCAGAAGGTAGAAAGGTGCAATACAAGTGTAAATCCATTTACCATTACCATTTAACCAATAAGAGGACAGAGTGAATACTAGTACTGGAGACAGCAGGCAGGAGAGAGAGACACAGCTGCATCTGAGCCGAAATAACCCAGTTTTAAATTGACTTTTTTCTGAATCCGCAGGTCGGATTAAGATAAAGGGCGATACCGATATACGTCAAATTTCCAAATATCGGCGCCGATAATTGGCCTGGTCTAGCTCTGTTAAACACACATGAAAAGTATTGCGAAATAGCGTGAGGCCTTGACCTCCAGGTTGTTTCACCACTCTTGTTCTTGGCGAACAGAAGAGACTGACTCAAATGGGAAGGAGGAAAGTAATTACAATGGGAATAGTTACTGACAATCAATTTGAAGGATCTTTGCTCAGGGCCTCACACGCAGCAACTAGAATGTAATGGAAAGACAAGGTGAAGAGAAAAAAATCTTTAAAGGTTAACAATAATGGTAAAAGCAATTGAGCACATCTCAACAAACCCTTCAAAACAGGAAGCAAACAATGGAAACAGAAAAACAATTAACCAAAGTGAGAGTAAAACAGCACTTACCAACTGTTGCTCGAGACTTGGATGAATATCTTTTTATCCTGCTGCTGAGCACAGTGTTGTCTCTCAGGGCCGTTTCACATTCTCTTTCCATCAGGGAGGACAATTCACCAGCCATGGGGCGGAGGTAGGATGCATTTAGGAAGCCCAAGATGATGTGTGGCTCGAATACTCTAGGAAGGACGTGGAGGTCTTCTTTGAGGGCCCGAATGAGAGTTGGAATCACAGAGCGGAAGGCAATAGTCACTCTGTCAAAGCCTGATATGCCAGGTCGACAGGAGCACATGGCAGAGTGCAGAAGAGCTAGCATAGCCTGGCCTCTAAGTCCCTGGTTGGGAAAAATAGCAAAAGGGTTCTGTATAGGGATTCAGTGCACTAACATTTATATTGAGAGTGGTTGCATACAATAGAGACTTTAGAGCAGGGACCGATTTAGAAAAATATTGCTGGGGTAGCGAGAGGGGGCAGGAACTTTTCGATGGTGGCAAGTATTTCATGATGATGTAATACATCGATGATTCTTTGGATAATGATATAATATTCTGCTACAATTTGATTCATGGGGCCTTCGATCGATTTAATTTCAAATTATGAACATTTAATACAAACCAGTTTTGATGTGAATGACAATTTTATTAATGAAACATTAGATTTTTACTTTTTTTTGAGGGGGGTATATATTTAATTAAACAGTATGTAAAAATTGTAATCATTTTGCATTTTGATCAAAGTCAATTGTGCTTAACAAATCAATATATAGTCAATATAATATAATATTGACCCACATCAATTGTTACACCCCAGTGTCATCATATAGCAGGTGAGTACACATATTGAATCAGAGTTTGCTAAGAAATCGTATGCAGACACTAGAGAAGTAGCATTTACAAACTGATACAGAGAAATTTTGTTCCATACAATCTATTCTTAATATTATTATAAAGATCCTTACTGACACCACTACTTAATTGATGGCACTAAATGTCAAATTGACAGTTTTTTTCCCCTCATTGGTGCCAACTGGGTTGGGAAGCCCGTTTTTCTTTAGGGTGGCAGTTGCCACCTCATGCCATGTTGGTGGATCTGCCCCTGCTTTAGAGTACATACGCCAAATTCGCGGCCCAGGGCACAAATCCAGCCCGCCAAATCATTTTGTGTGGTCCTCGAAAGTAAATCACACCTTCTTCAAGCCGCCCACGCCCCTCTTTTTACTTTTGCTAAAAAGACATTTCAATAAAATTCCCTTCATTCTCAATGAAAGATTCATACAAGAAATCAGAGAATATTTACACTTTTTAAATGTTTCAAAGGTTAAAAAAATAAAGAGAATATTCAGTTTTTGTTTTTTTAACCGTTTATAGGGCACAAATTTAACTCTTTGGCCGTCACTGACGATGCTAGACATCCAATCCATCTTGACCAGGAGGGTCGGCAGCGACAGTCAAAATGGATTGGACACCTAACGCCATCAATGGCACTACAGTTTGAACATTCACAGCCAGTCTTCACAGTTTAAATGGATTGGACGTCTATCGTTGTGATTGGCAGGCAATCAGTAAATAATTAATATTGTCTTATTTCTCAGATTTAAATTCTGCTTTTTGTTTTTAATAAAAAAATGTCAATACTTAAAAGTAGAAAAATATTTACTGGTTTACCTTTTTTGTTTATTTATTATAAAATCTAAATATATATTTAAAAAAAAAATAACAATGAAAAAATACTAGTATAAGGGAGAATATTTGCTATTATGAGGCTCAAAAAGAAGATTTGAACTATTTTTAAGTCCACAATTTCTCTAAAAAGCAAATTGACAACAAATTTAGTTCTCAATTCACTTGATGAACGACTAGTTTTCGATTAATCGTGGCAACCATAGATATAAGGCATACTAGCCGTCTCAAGAAAACCATAACTAGGATGTGGCCCGTGACAAAAATGAGTTTGACACCCCTGCTTCAGAGAGCGGAAACTATTGTTTTCAAGAACTTGTCAGATGCACAGTTGCTCATGATTGAAGGCTCCAAAACACATGTTCTAAATGACAGTTACCTGGTAATGAGTGCGCACTTCACACTCAGGGTACAAGAAGCACAGCTGCTGCAGGCAGTGAACTCGTTGAGTGTTGGACAAGGCAGAAATGGCGCCACTTTCAGTAGAGAGTCGCTCCAACAGATAGCAGCGGAGTTGAAGCCGGATATCATCCCATGCTACTTGGATCTTTACCGGAAAATGGAAAGAGAGTCATCAATACATTTAATCTAAGACATATTATTTGTACGTATTTTTTTTTGTATTTTTACCTCGGTTGAAGAGTCATCTTTGATAGTATGTATCAAGGCAAAGGGAGAAGCAAGGAGTTGATGATGAGAAAAAGGGGTAGATAAAGATGGGGTGCATGGGAAGCAAATGCCACTCTCGGAAGAGAGGTTGACTAATAGGTGTAGTGTTGCATCCTCTCTTCCTTCATCTTTTGATCTCAGGTAATTTTGCTACAAGAAAGAAACACGCCAATAAAATGACTAAAACATAGACAACAAGTGTATATAAGACATTCCAGTTTCTTTTCAGAATGAATATTTTTTCATGGCTTTCTTGTATACAGGGTTCATACAACTTTTTCAGGCGAAACACTTTGTGAGGACTTTCAAGATCAATTTTCCAGTTTTTGCAACACCTTTTAAACATTATGCCAATGTTTTTCATTGCCCCCCAGAAATAAAATATGGTGCCGTCTACACAAACATCTTCAAAAATGTTCTACGACCCCGGAGCCTTGAGAAATTTACTTTAAAAGGTCCCGATTTTGGAACCCCCTTGGAGGGTGCGTTCCTGGCACGCCCGTTGACAGGGGGGGCAAGCGGGTATGTTATCCCGGGCCTCAGGACCATAGGGGGCCCCTGAATGACCCTTAATTTGTTTTACTTTACATTCACATATTTCTTTTTTATTGAAATCATTGTCTGATTAAATATTATGTTATACTCGATATATACTTAAAAACTTTAACATATTAAATATTTAAAATATATAGTTGTTCCTTTTTTTGCACAACGCCCCCCGCCCTTGCCTAATCAGAGAATGGTTTGACCCCGCTCTGGTGCACTGAAGTGCTACACATATTCTTGTCTTTGCCAGTGACTGTAGCTGGGGGAGAGCAAGCCTTCAGTAAAATGAAAACTATCTACGCTCTACGCTATCTACGCTATCTATAAACTATCTACGCTACACCGTATCACAGGGCAGGCTTAACAACCTAGCCATTGTTACCAAACTGCACTTTATGGTACGTTGCTGTGCTCTCAACTCTGCACCGTAGCGTGGAGTGGACCGGCAATTTACTTGGCTCGTTCGTCGTCAGTTCGTCCGGGTCTACCTTCAGGAAGGTGGCAATGTGCATAAAAACGCAGAGACCCGTCAGATGGCTTTTTGCTGGAACTTTTATTAAGAATGGGGGAATCGCAGCCACTCAACTCAGTGCTACCGCGCAACAACTCTCAACAACTATCTCACCCCCTTACGCTCGCCCACCTCTTCGTCTGCTCCAAAGTGGTAAAGCCGGTCATATTATAGGGGACAGTGGCCCCTTGGGGATGCCGGTAACACCATGCACTCCACTGAGCGTAACCTTGCTCAAAAACTGGATTTCACTGATGTTATAAATGACTTTGCTGTCAAAAAAATCTAGGCGTATCACTGTTTGAGGGCTTGATAACGTCAGAGATGTGGAAGGGACAGACACAGGATGTTTAGTTATACTTTTTTGTTGCTTAGCAGGCAGGCATAGTACTCTCAGTTTTATTGGATTGTAGCCTACATGGGACAATAGAAATTGTTTGTTTATATTGTGTCACATCACATTACGGTCTGTTAAATTTAACTGTCCATCTCAAATTAAATCATTAGAAAATTTACACTATCACTACTACTATGATAGCACACCGTTCGGTGGACGGAGACAAACACATCACAGCTGTGAAAACCTTGATAAATGTGCTTTCTTGGAAGTTTGGGACACTGGAAAAATGGCTCTTATTCCTTCAATTGCTAAGCTACATGATATTTTAATGTACATTTGTGTGGAACTGTACAACTGTACAACAACAACAAAACAAAAAAAAACTATTCCGTTCTCGCCGAAACTAGTAAAGCTATTAAAATAAGATAAGTTTTTGTTTTCTTCAGGCAAGTAAGCAGAGTCCTAGTGGCGACAATGCTGAGCGAAGTGGCTGCCGGCCAGATTATACAGGGACTGGCAAAGGGGGTGTGGAGCTCAAGAAAACAAATGTAACAATAAAGAGGAACTGGTCGTACGACAAAAGTATTGCACTAAACCAATGCAAATGCAACTATTTGCATTTAAATATTGCTGTATTTCTATACGTTTCATTAAACTAGTCACGCATGGACTCAAATGTGCTGTACTCTTGTGAGCGACAATGTGACGCGGGACAACAAGAGAATGCAACTTCAGAACGAGTGTATAGTCACTTATTTTATTTTTCTTCATTTAGTGATTTATATCTTTAGACAAGGTGCTGAGTAAAATTTTGTGCCTAACACTTCCTGGCATTTTCATGGACTTTACGCAAAAGTCAAGAATTTTTATTACCTTGAAAACACGACAGTAAAATCCAAGCATTTTCAAGGAATTCAAGGACATGTGTATAATATAGACTGAAAATTCTAAAAATGTGGATTTTTACCGCAGTATACACTGAAAATAGTCCCAGAAATGTGGGCAAAAAAGAAAAAAAAAACACCAAAGCAAAACTTTTATAAACTCAAATCCATTATAAAATGACAAGTGTATTACTTATCATATTACAAATTGAGAAACGCATATTTTCTAAAAATTTTGTTTCTATTATGTTTTGGCAACTCTGTATAAACCGATACACAGTTACAGTGTACTGTATATACAGTGGGGAGAACAAGTATTTGATACACTGCCAATGGGAAAACCCATTGGCAGTGTATCAAAGACTTGGGAAAACCCATTGGCAGTGTATCAAATACTTGTTCTCCCCACTGTATATATTTTTTTCTTTTTCCAAAGTCCAATATATCATAAATCTATACTCCATCAGTCATTGTCAGTGTTATAATTACCAAGCAAGTGAAGAAGGACATAACCTCCTGGTGTCCTGCGCTCATGGGCCTCAAATTGTTGAGCATTTTGATATTGAACCACTGCTGGCATTCCGTCGGGCTCGGCGGACGATCTCCTGTACGAGAGTCTCCCATTTTGGCCTGAAGTTCCAGCAGATGCTGTTCAATACTGAGGGATACCAATAAATTGCATAACTAAACGGGCCAAGACAGCATCTATTATAGACAGTAAATACATCCATTATAGTAGAAACAGCACATATTCTACTAAATTTCACAGATAAGCTAGATATGCATTTGATGCATGTTGCTTTTATATTGCCAATAAATCTTTCTGACATCTAAAGAGAGACTGCCAAGGTTTACAGCTGGGCATCTATAAAACAACTACGTACTAGGATATTCTTATGCACACCAAGGACTTGAAAGTAACACCAACACACGGACAGTAAGAGTGTAATGGTATTTGTATTCGTCCGGTACCATTCAGACGGCGAATACATTGGAGCAAAACATATACGTATATATACGTATTTATATATACATATACAGTGCCTTGCAAAAGTATTCAGCCCCCTTGAATCTTGCAACCTTTCGCCACATTTCAGGCTTCAAACATAAAGATATGAAATTTAATTTTTTTGTCAAGAATCAACAACAAGTGGGACACAATCGTGAAGTGGAACAACATTTATTGGATAATTTAAACTTTTTCAACAAATAAAAAACTGAAAAGTGGGGCGAGCAATATTATTCGGCCCCCTTGCGTTAATACTTTGTAGCGCCACCTTTTGCTCCAATTACAGCTGCAAGTCGCTTGGGGTATGTTTCTATCAGTTTGCACATCAAGAGACTGACATTCTTGCCCATTCTTCCTTGCAAAACAGCTCGAGCTCAGTGAGGTTGGATGGAGAATGTTTGTGAACAGCAGTCTTCAGCTTTTTCCACAGATTCTCGATTGGATTCAGGTCTGGACTTTGACTTGGCCATTCTAACACCTGGATACGTTTATTTTTGAACCATTCCATTGTAGATTTGGCTTTATGTTTTGGATCATTGTCCTGTTGGAAGATAAATCTCCGTCCCAGTCTCAGGTCTTGTGCAGATACCAACAGGTTTTCTTCCAGAACGTTCCTGTATTTGGCTGCATCCATCTTCCCGTCAATTTTAACCATCTTCCCTGTCCCTGCTGAAGAAAAGCAGGCCCAAACCATGATGCTGCCACCACCATGTTTGACTTTGGGGATGGTGTGTTCAGGGTGATGAGCTGTGTTGCTTTTACGCCAAACATATCGTTTTGCATTGTGGCCAAAAAGTTCAATTTGTGTTTCATCTGACCAGAGCACCTTCTTCCACATGTTTGGTGTGTCTCCCAGGTGGCTTGTGGCAAACTTTAAACGAGACTTTTTATGGATATCTTTGAGAAATGGCTTTCTTCTTGCCACTCTTCCATAAAGGCCAGATTTGTGCAGTGTACGACTGATTGTTGTCCTATGGACAGACTCTCCCACCTCAGCTTTAGATCTCTGCAGTTCATCCAGAGCGATCATGGGCCTCTTGGCTGCATCTCTGATCAGTTTTCTCCTTGTTTGAGAAGAAAGTTTGGAAGGACGGCCGGGTCTTGGTAGATTTGCAGTGGTCTGATGCTCCTTCCATTTCAATATGATGGCTTGCACAGTGCTCCTTGAGATGTTTAAAGCTTGGGAAATCTTTTTGTATCCAAATCCGGCTTTAAACTTCTCCACAACAGTATCTCGGACCTGCCTGGTGTGTTCCTTGGTTTTCATAATGCTCTCTGCACTTTAAACAGAACCCTGAGACTATCACAGAGCAGGTGCGGAGACTTGATTACACAACGGTGGATTCTATTTATCATCATCGGTCATTTAGGACAACATTGGATCATTCAGAGATCCTCACTGAACTTCTGGAGTGAGTTTGCTGCACTGAAAGTAAAGGGGCCGAATAATATTGCACGCCCCACTTTTCAGTTTTTTATTTGTTAAAAAAGTTTAAATTATCCAATAAATGTTGTTCCACTTCACGATTGTGTCCCACTTGTTGTTGATTCTTGACAAAAAAATTAAATTCCATATCTTTATGTTTGAAGCCTGAAATGTGGCGAAAGGTTGCAAGATTCAAGGGGGCCGAATACTTTTGCAAGGCACTGTACATATATATATATATATACACATATATATATAGTGAGGAGCCCTTGTGATATTGCAAGTTCACCCACTTACAAAATAGGTAGAGGTCTGAAATTTCAATCATATACAGTATGCATTTCCACTCATACAGACATAATCTAAAAAAAATCCAGAAATCACATTATATGATTTTTTAAATAAATAAATAATTTTATTTGTCATTTACTGAGGTGCAGCATAAGTATTTGTACCCCTGAGAATCAGCATGAATTATGACACTCAAAGAGTCTTCAGTTTACCTTAAAAAAGTCCACGTTTATCACATGAGGAACCACCCACCCACCGCCCGTTTGAGCCTATTATTGTCACCTGTGCACCCCACAGTCATAATCCAACTTCTACCATGGGAAAGACCAGAGAGCTTTCGAAAGACACCGGAGAAAAAATTGTTGAGCTCCACAAAGATGGAAAAAGCTAAGGGACAATTGGAAAGCAGCTTGGTTAGAATAAATCAACAGTTGGAGCAATTAGTTGATTTTTTTTTTTTTTTTAATCCCAGACAATTGTTTTTAGTTGTTTTATTGACCTGACATGTTTCGGCTACTACTTCCGCCTTCATCAGACTGTCACCCACTTCCGCCTTCATCAGACTGTCAGTGATGTTAGTGTGACGTGTCTTTATCAGTTGATGGATGAAGGCGTGACTCACCAGTCAGATTTGACAGGTGAGTCACGCCCTCTGCTGACTATTCACTCTTCCAGAATGCTGGTCCAGGTAGTAGAGCACATATAAGCGCACACATCCATGTAGATGGTCCTCGGGCACCGCTTACAGATTTCAATGGTAAATAAAAAACCTAAAACAATTGTCTAGGACAAAAAAAAAAAAAAAAAATACTCTATAAGTGTAGACAAAATGAACTCAATACAACTAGTTGCAGCAATTATTAGAAAATGGAAAAGGCTAAACATGACTGATAATCTTCCTCTTAATGGGGCTCCATGTAAAATCTCTCATTGTGGGGCATCACTCATGATGAGAAAAAATGAGGGCTCAGCCTAGAACTACACGGCAGGAGCTGGTTAATGACCTGAAGAGAGTTGGATCCACAGTTGCAAAGGCTACTGTCAGTAGAACATTACGGTGCAATGGTTTAAAATCATGCATTGCTCAGAAGGTTCCCCTGTTGAAGCCAGTACATGTGAAGGCCCGTATGAATTTGCCAGGTACCATTTGAATGATGCAGAGGGGTCATGGGAGTCAGTCATGTGGTCAGATGAGACCAAAGTAGAACTTTTGGTGCAAACTTTACACGTCGTGTGTGAAGGAAAAACAACGATGAGTACAATCACTAGAACACTATCCCCACTGTGAAGTACAGGGGTGGAAAAATCATGTTTTTGGGCAAAGGGGCCTGGACGACTGTACTGTATAAAGCAGAGGATGAATGGTGAAATGTATCGCCAGATTGTGAGCCACAACTTCTGTCCCTCAGTCAGAGACTTAAAGATCGTTTTATTTTAAAATTGTTTTATTTTCAAAATATTACTACATTTTATGAACTCTAAATGTAATGATGAGGGTCATGCAGAGTTTGTCATATACATTTACATATTTATACTTTTTATACTTTTTTTTTTTTTTTTTAATCAGAGTTTTAAATCTTCTAATGTAAAAAGAGGGCGGAACAGTCAAAGAGTGGTTAGCACGTCCGCCTTTCAGTTCTGGCCTTCATGTCTGGAATTTGTACGTTTTTCCCATGCATGCATGGGGTTTCATCGGGTACCCCGCCAGTGGCGGCTCAACATTGTTCGTGAACAAATATCCGTGGGCCCCTCTAGATGATCATCCAGTGTGTGTGTGTATGTGTGTGTGTGTGTGTGTGGGGGGGGGGGGGGGGGTACTGGTGAGCAGGGATATTTTAAGACTTAAAATACTACATTACGCTCCACGCTTCATCTTACCTTTCTGTTTGACCTTTCCCTGGCCAATCATGCCCACTTTACACCCACAAAACAGGCACCCTAGACCCCCAGGACCCCTCTCAATGATTCCCCCTGTAACCTGCCAATTGCTCACAGTAAACTGAGATTCGCTACAGCATCCTCAAGAGGACTCATGAGAATAAGCAACATAGAATAGATAATGGCATGAATCACGGAATGCTGTAAGAGCAGCTCAGTTCATGGAAAAAAAAATACAGTGAGCCAAGTCGTTTTTATGTTCATTACTTTTACCAGTAATCATTATTTTTTTAAATTATTTATTTATATTTAATACATTAAAATTAGTAACATTCATCTGTGTATGAAATAATTTCCAGCACAATTAATAAAGCTTCATCTGCTGACAGACCTTAGACAGAATTATTTCTATTTTCACAACTTCCAAAAAAAAAAAAAAAAAATTGTTCAACCTGCGTCCTGGACCAGACTGTTTTCGACATTAGTTCCACTGTATTTGTTAGCGCGCATTTTTTTGTTTTATATGCAGAATAATTAACATTAAAAGTCTAATAAATAAGGAGTATATGGTGATAATGTGATTCACTAAAAGCATAAATCCTTTTAATGCACCTATGTGTATTCATGTGTGAGTCACATGGTACAGGCTCATTTCCCAATCAGATCGCTCATCCCCCAACTGTGGGTCTATAAACTGCCTCCTGCCTGCTCCTGAGCCATTAACACATCCAGATGTCTTACAATGGCAACACATTAAATAAGTGTTCAATCTGACACACTTTCATTTCAGAGAGGGAAAATCACAAGGGGATAAATTGTTATAGACTGGTCCAAACGTCTGTGCTGGAGAATCAACGCTGCCAGTTTAACGATCGCTTCCTCATGCTTTGCCATCTTCTAAACAGGCCTGATTTTGTATCTTGTGTGAATAGCAGTTTGGAGCAAGTTGGTGTTATCTTTTTTATCATGATGCAATTTATGGCTGTGCATCAATCAGATTGTGAAAGTGCATGTTTTAGAAACATATACAGTATATATATTTTTTGAAGTTTTTATTTTTCTACCTTCTGGCTGCCACTGACAACGATAGGCCTCTAATGCATTTAAACTGGGGAGAGGCTGACCATGAAAGATCACTTCCAACCGTACCAGTTAAAATGGACTGGACGTCTATCGCAGTCACAAAATAGGTTAAAGCAATTGACAAAACACCTAGTATAAATGACCTTCATATAAAATACGGTTGCACTGACTCAGTATGTAAATTGTGTATTTGTTCATCCTATGACAATGGACAAAATACTGTTTAAACCCCAAAAATGGCACCACTTCCAACCAAGCAAAGCCATTGTGTGATGAACGTCATATCGGACATGGCAGGCGCGCAGCACAAAACACTGATAAACCCAAAGCATGTAAAAAGTAGCAAAGAAAATAGGCACAGTTTCTGTCAGAGGTTGCGCTAGACTTTTTCGTTGTCTGCCATTTTGACTGACAGGGTCATAAAAATCCGGTCATAATCTATTTTTACCCGTCACTTAAATTTTTAAAATGATGATAATGACATTGTGGTGACCCTTCGTTTGGCATAATTCACCTTCCGTACTTGTGTGTCCATTTGGCCGAGCGCGTTCCCGGCTACGACACAGTCACATGACAGAGACACTTAAGAGCCGCGCCCTTTCCGGCTTGAATAGAGAGTTCACAGAGAGCAGCAGAGCTACAGCGGCTGGACACAGCAATTCGAGCTAACAAGACTCTTAACATTGCATACCGCTTCAACATATTCAATAGTATTTAGTTTTCATTCATTTTAAATTAATATTCTCTTACGAACAAGCTTAACAGAGAATCTACACCGTGCCATCACACATCAAGCAGATGAATACGTAACTTTTTCTCCGCACTGACAAAAACAGCTGACTGTGGCCCCAGTAGGTAGGCTACATTAAGGAACAATGAAATTAACAGTTCACCTGCTGTGGCCTGAACGGAGCCTTACACCTTCCTCCTGGTGCGCATGGACTTGAATTGCGTGCCCGCTTGTGCAGTCCCTGTTTTTTCACCTCTTTTATCAACACCATCGTCGTTTTGGGGCTTTTTGAAGAAACTTCGGACACTCAGTTGCCTTGACATTTTTCAGAGTAAGGCCAACTACGTGATGCATCAAGAGGGACAATAGCTAATTAATATGCTCAGTCGCCACCCTGTGGTCTGGGGTGTGAATTGCAACCTGTCAAAATGACAGATGGACTTCAGTTTTTTCCGTCACCGTTTTAAAAAATCGGTCAACGACGGAAAATATTCGGTTAACGCGACCCCTGGTTTCTGTACCAGTTTACTCAGTTACAGTCTTTCTCTAATCTACGTCTGGGACCCAGACGTTTTCCGCTACAGTTCCTGTGCCCGTTAAAACTTGTTTCTCCAATAGCCACACATACAACAGTGGGTACCCACTGTGTAACGAGTAGGCAGGACAATGTGAGCTATTCGCATTTTATCACCTAAGATACTGTAGTGCTGGCATTTAATAAAATGTCTGTTAATGGCTATTTTGCCTACTTCCAGGAAATATCGGCTTGAATTCATTTAATTTTTCTCCGCTATTAAAATGTTGTTGTTTTTTTCACTTTTTTAGACCATTTTTTTCTGCTGGGATGCACATAATCAATGTGTTTTCCATCTAAGATTATGTGTGAAAAGCTATTGTTTCTTAATTTCCTTAATAATGAGGGTCAATGGATCATAAATTCCCATGTACAATGATAATTAAAAAAATAAAAACACAAACTGGTTACATCTCTGTCAGATGCCTTGTTCTCCAAAGACTTAAGAACAGAAGCTAATGTACGTTTATTGTCTAGGTTCTGGTCTCCAGGTCTTCAGACAGTAGGTTCCAAAGTCGTTCACAGAACAGAAAAGAATACAGCGGTAACTCTACTAATGAACGTCTCTCCATACAGAATTTTCAGGTTGAGACACGCCTGAACAGGAAAATATTGCCTCTTGTTATGAAAGAAATTTCAAGATACGAAAGGCAAAAATACAATATGGCTGGTACTCACAGCTCCCAGAGTTTACCAAACGTAACATACCTATAGCTACTCTGCCATTGGCAATTGCCTAGCATTCCTGGCATCCAATTGGCTAATATGGGCCTTAACCGTATGTGTATGTGTGTATCCCAGCACCCTCTTCATTTGCCCCTCGTGTTGCGACAGCGTTACATGAGTGTATAAACTTTTATTCTTTACTCTATTCTTGTTTTTTCTACAGGACTGTCTCAGATAATTAGAATATTGTGATAAAGTTCTTTACTTTCTGTAATGCAATTAAAAAAACAAAAATGTCATACATTCTGGATTCATTACACATCAACTGAACTATTTCAAGCCTTTTATTATTTTAATATTGCTGAATTTGGCTTACAGCTTAAGAAAACTCAAAAATCCTATCTCAAAATATTAGAATATCATAAAAAAGTATACAAGTAGGCTATTCAACTAATCACCTGAATCATCTAATTAACTCGAAACACCTGCGAGGGTTTCCTGAGCCTTAAAAACACTCAGCTTGGTTCAGTAAACTAAATCACAAGTATGGGGAAGACTGCTGATCTGACTGCTGTCCAGAGGACCATCATTGATACCCTCCATCAGGAGGGTAAGACACAAAAAGAAATTTCTCAAAGAGCAGGCTGTTCACAGAGTGCAGTTTCAAAGCATATCCACAAAAAGTCTGTTGGAAGGGAAAAATGTGGCCGGAAACGCTGCACAACCAAGAGAGATGACCGCAGCCTTAACAAAATTGTGAAGAAGAGCCGCTTCCAGAATTTGGGGGAGCTTCAAAGACAGTGGGCTGAAGCTGGAGTCCAGGTATCAAAAGCCACAGTTCACAGACGTGTCCGGGAAATGGGCTACAATAGCCGTATTCCCATGGTCAAGCCACTTCTGAACTCAAGACAACGGAAGAAGTGTCTGACTTGGGCTATGGAGAAGAAGCACTGGACAGTTGCAGAGTGGTCCAAAGTCCTCTTTTCAGACGAAAGCAAGTTTTGCATTTCATTTGGAAGTCAAGGCGCCAGAGTCTGGAGAAAGGCTGGAGAGGAGCAAAATCCAAGTTGCTTGAAATCCAGTGTGAAGTTCCCACAGTCAGCAATGGTTTGGGGAGCCATGTCAGCTGCTGGTGTTGGTCCACTGTGTTTCATCAAGTCCAGAGTAAATGCAACTGTGTACCAAGAGATTTTAGAGCACTACATGCTTCCATCTGCTGAAAAGCTCTATGGAGATGAGGATTTCATTTTCCAGCATGATCTGGCACCTGCCCACAGTGCCAAAACCACCAGTAACTGGTGCACTGACCATGGCATCACTGTCCTTGATTGGCCTGCTAATTCCCCTGACCTGAACCCCATCGAGAATTTGTGGGGTATAGTTAAGAAGAAGATGAAAGACACCAGACCTACAAATGCAAATGAGCTGAAGGCCGCTATCGAAGCATCCTGGGCATCAATAACACCTCAGCAATGCCACAGGCTGATTGCCTCCATGCCACGCCGGATTGATGCAGTAATCCGTGCAAAAGGATTCCCAACCAAGTACTGAGTGCATCAATGGACATTTTCAAATGTTTGATTTAGTTTTGCTGTTATAAAATTATTTTTTTACTTGGTCTGAGGAAGTATTCTAATTTTTTGATATAGGATTTTTGAGGTTTCTTAAGCTGTAAGCCAAAATCAGCAATATTCAAATAATAAAAGGCTTGAAATAGTTCAGTTGATGTGTAATGAATCCAGAATGTATGACATTTTTGTTTTTTTAATTGCATTACAGAGAGTAAAGAACTTTATCACAATATTCTAATTATCTGAGACAGTCCTGTATATTATGCCCACCTCTTTTTATGTTTATTGTGCAATAATGTAATTGTAACATGTATTTATTACATATTTTGATGCATTTTTAAACATTATAAAAGATTTATATCTGAAATTTGGGGGGCTTGGAACGGATTAGGGCATTTACATGGAAAATGCATCTCTACTTACAGAATTTTCAAGTTATGAAATTTAGAAAAAGTTATGAAACTACTTCCAGGACGAATTAATTTCGTACGTAAAGGTACCACTGTATTTCAGTTGTCAAAGCACGATAGTAGTAAGCCTTTCAATAGAAGCGTTTAGGCACGTCCGGAAGCGTGTCAATTCTGTTGTGAACACAAAATTACATCTGACTGATTAACATTAGCAGCTAATGTCAGAACTACAACAATCTATTCTAGATGATAATGTTATCAACTAATCTCATGCAACAATCTCAACAGGATGACTACAGTCTACTTCTGAGTAGATATGGTCACACGGGGAGATCTACTAATGCATATCTTGTCACGTTCTGCTGCTGGTTAGATTGTTTCGTTACAGAGCTCATTGTGGGGGGCGTTCCTGACATCGCACCTGCACTCAATGCAGGCTCATCAACGCAGCATTTAAGCACGGCTGATCCCGAAGAAAGCTGTCGAGATATTGCTTGCTGATCGCCATTAGATTCTCGCACTTTAGCCTTGCTACTCTCGCTTATTCCCTGTCTAGGATTTTGTTTGTTGTGCTGCCCTCCGTTGAATCTCTACCTTGTGCAGGTATTTGAGTATTTGTATTTTGCCGGCTCTCTGCCTATTGTCTTAGTTACCCTCGAGTTTGTATTACAGAGCCCCGTCGACCTATTGTCACGGACCCTTTTTGTTTTTTCTGCCTTTCCGCAATCGCGTGTTGTTTTTCGTTAGTGCTTAATAAATCCTTGTATTATTGAGCCCCGTCGACCTACTGTCACGGACCCTTTTTGTTTGTTCTACCTTTCCGCAATCGCGTGTTGTTTTTTCGTTTATGATTAATAAACCCTTGTACGCCATCCCCTCTTGTTGTCTGCTGCTTGGTCCAACCTTATTTCCGTATTCGTGGACGAAACATATATATTGTTGTAAGTCTGCTTCTGTTGTAAGTCTACTCATATTAGAGTTCTATACTTCCTCTGTGATCATTTTGTGTTAGTGTTGTGGCCACTGGCATCTGCGTTTTTTTCTTTTGCAAAGTGTTTGGTAGATTTTGCAATTTACCTAACACTTCCCAGCCACCGTACAAATTATGTAATGAACCTACCGTATTTTTAGGGGACCATCCCCACCTTTAGAGGCTTTAAGTCATGTGACATCTAACTAATGTCCTAAATTTAATACATCTAACTTTTCTATTTGACAGATTTTCAAGTCTTAGCTGTACAATTTCCTTTACTTTCTCCTAGCACGTCCCTCGTTTCTTTCCTGCACTGGCACATTTCGATTACCTACCCCTCCTTCACAGAGTTATCTACTCAGTGCCCGTGTAAGGAAGTTCATCCAGCTCTCCACAATGTTGTGACCTTTGTCTCGCTGGTGTGAAAGCTACCTGAAGCCTAATCAACTTGGCAGGATTAGCTCTCATCCCCACAACTTCCCTTGGAAGCAGCTCAGACACTGAGAAAAGGGATATAAAGGAAATGTGAGAAAGAGGGAGGTATGGGGAGGGAAAAACAGGACCAAAACAAAGTAGTAGCAGTAAATAAAACCTTTCAACTGTTCCACTAAGGATGACAATAACACGTGATGGCAACAAGGCGGAAGTTGAACTTAACAAAAGATGCCACGTTAGGAAAGGAAAATTGATTCTTTTGGCCTCTTGAGAAAACACGCGTTTGTCATCTTCTTGCCCTTACGCTGCTTAAGAGCAATGTAATTGTTTTTCACATCGGCCTAGCTAGACAGTCCGCTGCAGTCACTGTCCTCCTTAACCCCCAACCTTCAGCACCGCTGCAATAGAAAGGCAGTGAGGAAGTCTTTTATTAGATATGATGGCACATTTCACAGCTCCCTGACTTACAGAAACCCAATCCCACGATTAGTCAGCGCTTTGACGTTATCTTAAGTTCCTTGTCAGAATTAATTTAGTATGGGTGGGCTGCTGTGGTGCTGTCTGTCGCGCTCCGCTCCCCACTGCTTGCCTACAAGAGGTGGGAGGGTGTGGGTGGAGGCAACAGGGGCCATAGCAAGATCCTTTTCAAATAAGCCCCAACTCCATTCACTGCCAAAAGAGCTAAATATCGCCTGCATCAAAGGATTCCATTCTGTAATGGGAATAGAAGCAACTGAGCTTAAATGAACACATTGAAAACATATCTCCGAGTAGACTGGCCTGGGCCCACTTAGTGCCCTCACCTCTGAGCCTTCAAGGCCACCTGAGAACTGATAAGGCTGATCTGCGAACCCAACAGCCAGAAGACACAAATCTTTAGCTAGCACACAATTGTGAAATACCAACTTTCACGAGCATATGATACTTCCCTACACAATCTTGCAATTTGAGAGTGGTGGGCAGGTAGAAAGGGTCACTTTATCTTGCCCGAATTTTCTTGGCTTGTGCTAAAACTTCATTAGGCGCCACAGCCACGCTAGGCTACATTGAGCCGCAGTCCCATCTGATGAAAACTAATGCATTACACATTTCACTTGGATAGAACCAGCCCTGTTGTCAGCCTATCTTAATCTCCTTCAATTAGGGAGCAGCTCTTGGGCAGATTTCGGAAATTTGAGAACTCGGAGCGAGACAGTCGCTAGTAATCAGGTTGGAGGCCTTCACATGGACAACCTAGCTCTGTTTCCACTTTCTTTCAGATATCGTTTTCTCTCCTACACTTCCGTAATTTATCCCAAGTACCGATAAGCCAATTAGGCAGCAGTAGATGTGATTCAGCCCACCCTAGTTGAAGCAAAAATGTTTGCAAGGAAAATGGTCTGAAGCAGGCAGCCTGACAGAGATGCTGACCAGTGGACCCCTATTGCGCGCGAAGGATTGCCTTATTTTTAGCCCCATTCTCCATTATCTAGATGCTTTGTTCTCATAATGGTTATCCCTCACCCATCTGCAGGAACACAAAATAACCCTTTAATGCTTAGAAAGCAGAAAAATGGTCCGGCCTTCAGTAATAAGCCTTGAATTACCTACCCAAGGGTTTTCGTTTCAAGATGTGGAATCTTCAATTATTATGTTCCCATTTAGAAGGAGGAAGGAAAGAAAGAGAGAGGGAGGGTGAGAAAAAGCGAGACATTAAGGTGCCAGAGTGAGTCTTTGTTCACTTGCTACATTTAGCCCGTCCTTCATCATCTGCCCTCACGCGCATGGCGCCTCAAACGATAAAAGACCTGAAATATAGATTTCTCTTTTTCGTCTCCCCATGCGTTGTTTTAATCAATCCATTTGTGCAACCCTTGACTGATAATTCTATCTCTTAGAAATGATGTTTAAAATAGTATTTTCTAATCCCTCTGTAATTAATGTGAGTATTGCCAATTTGCCTCAGACATTGAGGAATGAATAGTAGTTTGTCAAATAAAAGCACGCTATATGTTAGTTGTGGTCCAAGTAGGAATGCTGTAAATTGTTGTTTCAGTGCCACTGACGGTGATAAATGTCTAATCCATTTCAACAGGAGGGGATCATTCGCCGCCAGCCTTCCCAGTTAAATGAACTGTATGTCTATCACCATCAATACCTGCCAATGAGTTAAATTTACTTTTCTGGGAGAGCAACTCAGTGTTTTTTTTGTTTTTTTTTTGTGTGTCCACCCGGTAATGCCAACCCAACTTGGAATCTTCTGAAAAGGAACCATCTGTCCTATTCCCATATTGTGTTGTATAAACTAAAATGGTAGTCAGTAAAACTATAGAGACCGAAAGTATAAAATGACCAACTGTGGAAGTCATCTATGCCACCAGAATTTGAATTTCGAAGACTAGATTTTATTTCAGCATCAAAATTTTAACTGAAAAATTCAGTTGCAAATATTCAGTAGCAATTCATAGTTAGTGTAGGTATTGAATGTATTTTTTGTTGTTGTTCTTTTTTGTCTCTCTCTCCTTTTCTATTTTCTTTTCTGTCCCACCATAACCCCTTCCTGCTCGCTGCTTTCTCCTAATAAACGAACACAATGAATAATCATAATGGGAGGATTTCATACACCCATGTGATACATGAAAACTGTTCAGACCAATAGGACACTCAGATTCCCATTCTCCGTGTCAAGCAGCTGAACAGGACAGAGTTAAAAAAAAAAAAAAAAAAAAAATCCAGTCGCAAAATCCAGGGAAAAGCAATCGATCCCAATCTCATTTCATCGGACAACCAGGCAATCCAGTTATGTTACGATCGCTCCACTAGGCATTTGACACAGAATGAGTTATTGGTGTCATCCGGCGGAGAAGTAGTAAAAGAAGCAGACACAGCAGAGGACATTCTGATTGGCTGATTGGTGGGGGTGGTGCCAGGGCCCTTGGGTGGCCCCCACGCAGCATTTCCACTTTTCTGCAGGACTATCACACGTCTGAGTGGGTTCACACATGCGGGTGCGCAATTAGACACACTCAGGTAGAAAGATTGTTGGTGTCAGGATTAGTGATCAGATAGCATAGAATAGAATGTCAACATATCACATTTGCAGGTGATTTACATAATACTTGGTTCCCCACCTATCATTGCTGAATTGTGTATGCTCCCCCGTCCCCCTAACCACGTCTCCTTTTGACTCACCTTCCCTTCTCTTTCTCCTTGGTTATCAGGCCCCTCACATGCTGTCCACGGGTAAGTATAATTTTGAGCTACCAATAGCACCACTATGTTCATGGTTGCTGTTTGTCCTTCTCTTCTGTCTGCTTCCTTCTTTTCTGTCCCCCCATAACCCCTTTCTGTTCGCTGCTTTCTCCTAATAAATAAAACATAATGAACAACCACAAACTCCCATGTGTCACATTAAAAGAGTTTGACCAGATTCAGATTTTCCGTGTCTCAGCAGCTGAACAGGACGTGTTAAAAAAAAAAAAAAAGACATTCGCTCAGCCGTCTCCAGTGAATATGACGACGGACAGTATATTAAAATTTGGTAACAGCATGTTGTGATTGCTGTCAGTATGGAAATAAGACAGGAATCGATTGTTTCTCCCTGGTTCTCGGGATGTTGCAACTGAATTGTTTTTTTTTTTGGCACAAAATTTTTCATGTCTGAATTTTTGTGGTGGAATTTTGATGCTAAAACAATTCAGAACTAGAAATTCAAATTCAGAGACTGATTGGCCCAGATTTACTTCCATAACTGCCGCATGTGGTTGAGCGGTTGTTGAGTGGGTCATCCACTGACTGAAGGATCAGGGGTTTGATTACGGATCCCACTTGTGTGCCCATTATTGATGTATCCTTAGGAAAGATATTTCAACCTACGAGCCTGTGCAAAAATAGTGTGAGAAGCACCAGGTTGGAAGGGCCGATGGTGCGTATTGGCTGCCTCGCTTCTGTCGGACTGCCCCAGGGCAGCTGTTGCTTACCACCATCGAGTGTGAAGTAAAACAAGAATGCAATGTACGGCGCCTTAGAGTGTCCAAAAAAGTGCTTTATGAATCCAATACATTATAATTATTATTATTATCATAACCAACTTGTATAGTGTACTTTCAAAGTTATAAATAGTACATAAACTTTTAAGAGGTATGCAACATGTTGGACTAGACTAGTGATGAACACACAATAAAAGGCAGTATTTTAAACGAACTTGTGACCTTGCTTTGGTTGACTTTGTTTAGTTAAATGCACTTCATTATTAGATGCATCTATTGTAGCCGGTGAGAATGATACACCACATGAACCATTTTCCACATTCCAGGTGATGAACAGCTGTTTATCCGTGTTCTTATTGTAAACAATTCAATACAATCGTGTCATTCTGTCAGATATAACAATTTCAGTGTTAAACAGCCTTACATTTAGCTGCCAGAGAAATATGTTTTATCTTGTATGTATGAGATAATCATAAATCTTAAACACAAAAGATGCTAAATTGTTGTTTTGAGCCTTCTGGAACGCCACAAAAGAGTAAAAGGACAATACAACTTGCTTGCATATCTGAGAAAGAGCACAGGAAAGGCTTTAGCGCTGTAATCACTATCTTTGGCTTAACAGGCTGACAAAGACACCTGTTTATCTTTGCTAAATATTCAGGTCTTTCACAAAGGAGAATGAAAGGAGTAGATAACACTGTAATATCTAGATGACGTCCCTTTTTAGCTCTGTAAATGGTAGCAATTGAAAACCGGACACGTTGCCGTACTCTGTAAACTGCATTTATTTGTGGATTCAAAAGATAAATTATATCAACCCTTTATAAGGCACTCATTTAATCCTTTGATGCCATTTTTATTGCACTAGTCACATTCCAGATCAAAGCAGCCTCAATTTTTTTTCATAGATTATGAATGAATTGACATAGATTATTAATTAATTGTAAAAAAAGTATTTATTTCTTTTTTGTATTCATTTTTTCTACCGGTATGTATTTTAATTAACTTTCTCAACTTTATTTAGAATCTACTTGTCAGCAAATACAGAAGTAAAACATGCTTAAATAATAAATAAATGGATTGGACTTCCAGAGCAGTCAATGGCATCGAAAGATGAACAGTAGATCCACATAGTTGACATAGGATGTCTATTGTATTCAATTGCAGGCAATAAGTTAAATACTGTGAAATTGAAATAAGACTGTATTCTCTAATTTAATTTTTGTTTTTTCAAAGCTTATATAAAAAAACATAAAAACTAGAACTATCCTTTTTATTTATCATTTTTATTCCTTTCTTAAAGTTGCTATATGGAGTTTGTTACTTTACTCACTACTGCTACCTTCTACCGAAAGCATACCTGCAGATTGTGTTAAACTCATACATGGTGCATAATTGTTGCCCATCAAATTAGCACCAGAAACACAAAAACAGCAATCATAATTGTTTACTGTTAGTATAAAGTCTTAAGTGAGGGAGAAATGTGTTTTTTGCTAGCACTAAAAATTCTGTATAGTACCTTTAAATTCAGTTTATATGTTACTTATGCTATTTTATTCATTATTAGCGTAGAGTGTGTTATTGGTAGCCAGAATCAAAGTGTATTTCTGTTTTTATTCATATGTTAATGTTAATTTTTAATTACATAGATATTTTAGTATAGTACTGAGACCTGGAGTACATATTGTTTGGACATCCCCTCTTGGGTCATATTGGCAATTTTCAAATCACAAAAAAAAATAAAAATAAATAAAAGTCACTTGCCCTTCAAAGGGTAGTCAAACTACTTAGTACTGACCTGCTGGCATTGAGTTTCAGTTTCTCTTTTGTGTCGTTGATGAGCTGCTCAAAGTCCAGTTCACTGGAAATTGCAGGGACCAACAGCTCAACAAAGGCTTGGTCATTGGGAAATTCTTCTGGCCATTCCATTCTGTTCTATAAAGAGGAACAAAAAAAATCATCGACAGTGTTACATGCTTCAGATAATAACACAAAACGATGTCATAGACATATACGAGGGGTGCCGGGATTATATCAATTATATAGCTTGTCAGTATTGTGGCTGCCTTTTTAAAAGAAAGTTATTTTCAATCATACAACATATGGACAGACCAGAGTCTTATAAAAGCTTTCAAAATTAATTGCACCTGAAACAAATGGAAGGTTATCCCTGACAAAGACAGTCTGCCGCCCCTGCCCTCACGAGATCATTTTCAGCCAGATGACCCTTTATTAGAATGTATTACTTCTAACCAATTCCACCTACTGACACTACAGCGAGTTAAACACACCACCCAAAATAATGAGATGCTCTTCAGTTGAACCCTTAAATAAACAGCCTATCTCCTTACGGCTGCGCCAGAGCTGAGGACAACAACCCCCTCATCCCTGCGGTGCTTAACATTCCTGCTAAAAGCCAATCCCCCACCTGTGTAGCATCACTGGTTCTCACATCAACATTGTCATTAAGCAGAGTCAAGTGGAAGGTAATGGAGAGTGTCTGTGTCAATTTGGCTCTCTCACACTCCGCCTGCAGCTCGGTCCGTCGTCATGTGCTCTGATTTTAATAATCCCTGTCAAACGGCAAACAGCTTGCCGTACTGCACGCCGCTTCCTCGCTGCTGCTCATACTCGATGCCACTCTCCCTGACAGGATAGACAGGAAGCTCAACATTCATTTAGCCTGCACAAAGGGAGGCCTGTCCAAGTGGACAAATATTATTTTCCCCCACACTGACAGCACCACCAGTTAAGCTTGTCCTTTATTGTTTTGCCTTCTCTTCTTCCCTCTGTCATCATTATGCTCCGTCTGTACCACCGTTTGAGAGGAAGTCTGCAAGCAGCTATTGCTTAAGTATTAGGTTGGTGGTGGTTGGCAGCCACTGGCAGACCATCACAAGTACAAAGCGGGAGCAAGGTTTGGTCGCTGAAAGCGTCCTCCATTGCCTCCTTCATGTTACAAAGGCCATCCTCAAACTGTTGGAAGACTTCATCATCCAGAAAATAGTCATATGGTCAGTCATTTTGGTACCAACTGACAGACAATTGAGTCAACTTAAGTGACATATTTAATAACTCGCAACTTTACTTAGACTTGAAGAAAAATAAAACACAGGCTCCGTCTTGACTTGAACTGGGAGGGTCCGAGACTCGACTCGACTTGTGAGGCAATACCTCGAAACTCAATTCGGCTTGACTTGTGAAACAATGACTTGAGACTCGACAAGCTGACTCGAAAAACTTGGATTGTAGCTTGGTTGCCACCTGCCAGTGATCCGTTTGGAACACCTTAATGCTGGTTTATTCCCTGAAGACTATACTGATTTTTTTTTTTTTTTACATTGACTTACATTAAGTTTTCCCTCAAAGATAAACCTGAGTGCTTTGTGGGTGGGTTGGGGAACAATGGTGAAGGCCTTGACTAACCTGTGACTCGACTCGACCTCGTGACTCGACCTGACCTCGTGACTCGACCTCGTGACGCGACTCGACATAACCTCGTGACATGACTCGACTTGCCCACAACAGGTAAGACTCGGGACTTACTTGTGACTGTGATTATAGTGACTCATGCAATCGTCTGCCAACTGATGTACAGTGGGGCAAATAAGTATTTAGTCAATCACCAATTGTGCAAGTTCTCCTACTTGAAAAGATTAGAGAGGCCTGTAATTGTCAACATGAGTAAACCTCAACCATGAGAGACAGAATGTGGGGGAAAAAAACAGAAAATCCCATTTTTGATTTTTAAAGAATTTATTTACAAATTAGAGTGGAAAATAAGTATTTGGTCACCTACAAAGAAGCAAAATTTCTGGCTGTTAAAGAGGTCTAATTTCTTCTAATGAGGTCTAACGAGGTCTAAAAAGGCTCCACTCGTTACCTGTATTAATGGCACCTGTTTCAACTCTGTCCACAACTTCAGTCAAACTCCAAACTCCAGACTCCACTATGGCCAAGACCAAAGAACTGTCGAAGGACACCAGAGACAAAATTGTAGACCTGCACCAGGCTGGGAAGACTGAATCTGCAATAGGTAAAACGCTTGGTGTAAAGAAATCAACTGTGGGAGCAATTATTAGAAAATGGAAGACATACAAGACCACTGATAATCTCCCTCGATCTTGCGCTCCATGCAAGATCTCACCCCGTGGCGTCAAAATGATAACAAGAACGGTGAGCAAAAATCCCAGAACCACACTAGTGAATGACCTACAGAGAGCTGGGACCACATTTACAAAGGCTACAATCAGTAACAAAATGCGCCGCCAGGGACTCAAATCCTGCACTGCCAGACGTGTCCCCCTGCTGAAACCAGTACACGTCTAGGCCTGTCTGCGGTTCACTAGAGAGCATTTGGATGATCCAGAAGAGGACTGGGAGAATGTGTTATGTTCAGATGAAACCAAAATAGAACTTTTTGGTAGAAACACAGGTTCTCGTGTTTGGAGGAGAAAGAATACTGAATTGCATCCGAAAAACACCATACCCACTGTGAAGCATGGGGGTGGAAACATCATGCTTTGGGGCTGTTTTTCTGCAAAGGGACCAGGACGACTGATCTGTGTAAAGGAAAGAATGAATGGGGGCATGTATCGAGAGATTTTGAGTGAAAATCTCCTTCCATCAGCAGTGGCATTGAAGATGAGACGTGGCTGGGTCTTTCAGCATGACAATGAACTCACAGCCAGGGCAACAAAGGAGTGGCTTCGTAAGAAGCATTTCAACGTCCTGGAGTGGCATAGCCATTCTCCAGATCTCAACCCCATAGAAAATCTGTGGAGGGAGTTGGAAGTCCGTGTTGCCCAATGACAGCCCCAAAACATCATTGCTCTAGAGGAGATCTGCATGCAGGAATGGGCCAAAACAGTGTGTGAAAAGCTTATGAAGAGTTACAGAAAATGTTTGGAATGGAATGGAATTTTATTGTCATCATCATCGGTATCATTGACAATCATTGACAATTACAAATTGTGATATGATTTGCCCAAAGGAACCGAAGAAGAAAAGGCGGACGGGATGAAGCATATGCTTATCAGTTTCCCGTCCCCCATACAACTAAAGACGCACATTCAGGCATGGAACATACATCAAAACTGTACAATAACACAATCAACAATCTGGGTTTGGTAACTTAGCGTCCAGTCAAGCAGCTCGATTAATTTCAGGGCGTACAAGGTTTTGGCTTTGTCATGTCCCTGACATTTTTGCATCTGTTTGCTGTGGAACATTTTGTTGTGGCTATGTGTGTGGCAAAAGTGATTATGTGTTATCACAGCTGGTGTGCAACAATTGGCGCACACAAAGGTCACTGTAACAGTTTCATCAGACATGAATGTATAAAATCAAACAACATGCTGTACATATTTTATCCCAAGATTAATGTCTCCACAACGAAAACATGCTTATTATTCGTTTTATACAGTATCTTTTCCATATACTCAGTAAACTAGACATTTGAATGAGGAGCTCGGTAGACACAGCAGATAATTATGTTTTTACAATTGGGGATTAGGAGCTCAATTGTAATACATTCCAGGAGATTGTCAATAATAATTGCAACACCCCCTCCCCCCTTAGATGCCCGATTCATTTGTGTCATGTTATGTCCGTGCAAATTAAAGTCAGAGCCTTTGTTATCATAAGTAGATAATCCTTAATGTGTTCAAGATTCTTGTAGAGACTCCTGCCGTTGATAAGTTTCAGCTTACCGTCCACATCCACGAGTTGTCATACTGGTCCGCTGTGTAGTATTTACAGTTATCCAGCGATTGTAGTCAGCTGGTCAAGACTCGTGATAGCTCTAATCTTCACATCTTGCGTCTTGACAAGGATCCTGCAATCTGAGACCCAGGTGTTGGCTATTTTCCCAGCTTTCTTGAGTTGACGTGCTTTTCTTGCAAGTTGTCATTCAAAAAAATCTTCGACCCTTTCAGGTGGCCGCGCTGGTTAAGCAGGGCAGTCTTGGTCTTGTGGTCTGCCAGCTTCATGAGCACCGTCGCCGGTCCTCTCCCCCCAGATGGGAGCAGAAGACAATGACGGATGTCCAGCGGTTCCATGTTTATTCTATACTCTTTCAGCTTAGCAATTGCCAGTTGCGCCACTGTGTCCCCTGGGCTAGGCGTCAGTTGTAATCTAGAAATGATTAGCTCATTTGCGCATCGGCACTGGTCGAAATCGTCAGCCAAAATTTTCAGCCTCTTGATGCGAACATCTCTCTCCTCGACCGCGTGCTTGAGTTTCTCGTTTTCAGCGCGAATTAACTGGAGCTCTCTGACGATTTCTTGATTCTGGTTTGGAATCAAGCCAGTCAAGGAGACCTCCAAATTCTGTATGGAGGATTTTATTTCATCCAAGTCTCCAGGTTTCAAATTCTTTGGAGCCATACTGGGGGTCAAGCTTGCTGGCCCTGAGCGCTTATCGGTTAAGATAAGAGAGTGCTTCAGGAGCTCAGAGTCCGTCTGTACACGGTGAAGGCTGAGCAGCGAAGAAAGGGTACATAACAAAGTATTGAGAGGAACTTTTGGTATTGACCAAATACTTATTTTCCACCATGATTTGGAAATAAATTCTTTAAAAATCAAACAATGTGATTTTCTGTTGTTTTTTTCCACATTATGTCATTATGGTTGAGGTTTACCCATGTTGACAATTACAGGCCTCTCTAATATTTTCACGTGGGAGAACTTGCACAATTAGTGGCTGACTAAATACTTATTTGCCCCACTGTATATGATAGACCCCACAGCAGCAACCTGGTATATTCTTTCAGTCTTTTTTTAACCAAAGCAAGCCCTTTACAAAACCTAAGAGGTCTTCAAAGTGCTTTACAACAAAGCAAAATGTAGTATGTGATAAATAAAAGGAAGGAAAGTACTATACAATTAAATTAAAGGAAAAAAATGCGCTTAAAGTCATTACAGCAAATAAAACAAAATAAATTAGATAAAATCCGATCACAATAAAAGCCTAAAAACCAGGCTAACCTAGTCAGGAGAAAAAAAAAAGTAAAAAAGTAGGTCTTTAACATAGATTTAAAAAGGCCTAGATTAGTAATGGTGCTGATTTCGCGGGGCAGGCTAGTCCACTATGGAGGTAGATTTGTGTCTTTATTATTTAATTAAAAAAAAAAAAAAATTGCTTCAAATAAAAAGTTGCTTCACTCAAAATATATATTTTCAATCGAAGAAAAAGTCACTTCAATCAAAAAAAAAAAAGTGTCTGAATGCAAAAATAAATTTGAAACTCAAAAAATTATATTTGAAAACTATTTTTCTTTGAACTTTTTTTTTTTTTTAAGTCTTAATTTTAAGGGGGTTTTTTTTGTTTTTTTTTTATTGAAACAACATTTTTACTGAAGTCATGTAATTTTGCGTTTGGACCACATTTTGGCTAGGAAATTTGTGTCTTTATTATTCAATCCAACAATAAGTTGCTTTAAACAAAAAAATATATAATTTCAAAAGAAAAATCACTTCAATCATAAATTTTAAAAAATTCAATCGTAAAAAAAAAAATGTTTGAATGTGAAAAAATATTTGAGACGCAGAAATTCATATTTGAACACTTTATTTTTCATTTAAACTGTTTTCTTTGATTGAAGCAATCCTTTTTGTGTTTGAGCCATATTATGGGTAGGACATTTGTGTCTAAATCATTCAATCGCAATAAAAGTTGCTTTAATCAAAAAACTTTTTTTTCTTTTTTTTTTTTTTTGGAAGTGGAAAAGGTTTTGAAGGCACTTTTTCTCGATTGAATCATTTTGACACAAAGATTAGACTTCAACGCTACTTCCGGCATGTTTGAGTGGCAGGTGACTACGCAAATCATTTGCAAAAATATTTTTTTTGAAAATTTTTTTTTTTTTATTTGAAATATATATATATATTTTTGAAGTGTCACTTTTTTTGAAAAGCAAAAAGTTTTAAACTCTTTTTTTTTTTTTTTTTTTTTTTTAAAGAGGAAAACGTTTTGAACGCACTTTTTTGCAGTCGCCGGCGTCTACGCTGGGAACCCCATCAGGAGCCCCGTCGCTTCAGCTTTGAATGAGTGTCGTGTCACTCGCGGGCCGTCCACTCGACAGCCGGCCACCGCGCCTGGGGGGTGATATTAGGGTCCGACCAGTGTGCCACGACAGGGCAACGTACCGTCGCGTGTACGCGTGAGATGCAGATATCACACCCCCGTATAGGTGCCCTATATTCGGCTTGGACTCCAGCAGACTCCGATGGCTGGATGGAGCCCTGGTGGCCATTATTCTTGCTTCAAACTTTTAGGCCATTGGCGTAGTCACCTGCCACTCAAACATGCCGGAAGTAGTGTTGAAGTTGAACCTTTGTGTCAAAATGATTCAATCGAGAAAAAGTGCCTTCAAAACCTTTTCCACTTAAAAAAAAAAAAAAAAAAGAAAGAAAAAAAAGTTTTTTGATTAAAGCAACTTTTATTGCGATTGAATGATTTAGCCCACAAATGCCCTATGCCCTATATGGCTCAAACACAAAAAGGATTGCTTCAATCAAAGAAAACAGTTTGAATGAAAAATAAAGTGTTCAAATTCGAATTTCTGAGTCTCAAATATTTTTTCACGTTCAAACCTTTTTTTCTATGATTGAATTTTTTTTTTTTTTTTTTGATTGAAGTGATTTTTCTTTTGAAAATATAAATTTTTTTGTTTGAAGACACTTAGTTTTTGATTGACTAATAAAGACACAAATGTCCTAGCCAAAATGTGGTCCAAACGCAAAATTACATGACTTCAATCAAAAATGTTTCAATAAAAAAAAAACTTGACTTAAATAAAAAAATTTTAAAATTCAAAGAAAAATAGTTTTCAAATATATTTGAGTTTCAAATTCATTTTTGGCGGCGGCACGGTGGCTGAGTGGTTAGCACGTCTGCCTCACAGTTCTGAGATCAATGGTTCAATCACGGGCTTCGGCCTTCCTGTGTGGAGTTTGCATGTTCTCCCCGTGCCTGCGTGGGTTTCCTCCGGGAACTCCGGTTTCCTCCCACATCCCAAAAACATGCATGGTAGGCTGATTGAACACTCTAAATTGTCCGTAGGTATGACTGTGTGCGTGAATGGTTGTATGTCTTCTTGTGCCCTGCGATTGGCTGGCAACCAGTTCAGGGTGTCCCCTGCCTACTGCCTGTAGTTAGCTGGGATAGGCTCCAGCACCTCCGCGACCCTCGTGAGGAAAAGCGGCATGGAAAATGAATGAATTTATTTTTGCATTCAAACACATTTTTTTTTATTGAAGTGACTTTTTCTCGATTGAAAATATATATTTTGATTGAAGCAACTTTTTATTTGATTGAAGCAGCTTTTTTTTTTTTTTATTGAATAATAAAGACACAAATCTACCTCCATAGTCCACAACCTGGGTACAGCAACCGCAAAAGATCGATCACCCAACTGTATGTCTCGACCTTCGAACTTGCAGTAGAAGTGGCCCAGAAGAACGAAAAGCCCTGCCAGGTTTTTTTTCACATATAAAGCACCTGTATTTTAAGAGTGTGACAATACATCGAAAAGGTGATATATCGCAATACTTTGTGCTTTGCTCTTCTGAAACCACTCTGAAGTTGATTTACTTCTGTGTTTTGGATCATTGTCTTGTTGCAGCATCCATCCTCTTTTTAGCTTTAACTTTCTGACAGACGGCCTCAGGTTTTCCTGAAAAACTTCCTGATAGACTTTTGAATTAATTCTTCCATTAATAATTACAAGTTGTCCAGGCCCTGGTGCAGCGAAACAGCCTCAAATCATGAAGCTCCCTCCACCATGCTTCACGGTGGGGATGAGTTGTTGATGTTGGTGAGCTGTTCCATTTTTCCTCCACACATGACATTTTGTGTTCCTCCCAAACAATTCAGTTTTGGTTTCATCAGTCCACAAAATATTTTGCCAAAGGTTCTGTTGAGTGTCCAAGTTTCTTTTTGCAAACATTAAACGAGCGACATTGTTTTTTTAGACAACAGTGGCTTCCTCCTTGGAGTCCACCCATGAACACCATTCTTAGCCCTAGTTTTATATGTAGTTTATGTGTGCAGAGATATTGGACTGTGCCGGTGATTTCTGCAAGTCTTTAGCAGGGTTCTTTTTTACCTCTCTGAGCATTCTGCGCTGAACTCTTGGAGTCATCTATGGTGGACGGCCACTCCTTGGGAGGGAAGCAACAGTGCCAAACTCTCTCCTATCCTTTCCCAGCTTTATACAAATCAATAATGCTTCATTGCAGGTCTTCAGACAGCTCTTTTGACCGAGATGATGCACATCAGACAATGCTTCTCATCAAGACAATTCTTACCAGGTGTGTGTTTTATAATGGGAAGGGCAGCTTCAAACCACTCATGAGTGATTGGGCACACTCTGACTTAAATTGTTTGGTAAAAATTGGTTTCAACTGCTCTTTAAGTCTCCTTAGGCAGAGGGTTCACTTACTTATTTTCCCCCTTCTGTTATTGTTTGCATGCTATCCTCATTAAAATATGAAAACCTATAAATGTTTGTGTGGTTTTAGTTAAAGCATACACTGTTTTTACATCTGTGTGATTTTGACAAAATCAGATCACATTTGATGGTCATTTTAGGCAGAAATGTGACAAATTCCAAAAGGTTCAGATACTTTTTCATACAACTGTATATCATGATATTTTGTAGCCCAAAATGTTATTGATATGCTCCGACCAAGAATTGATATATCGTTTAAAAAATGTGTCACCGTTACACAAAAAAAAAAAAAAAAAAAGGAACCAACAGGTTGCTACCAAAATTTTCCATTGGAATAGTGTATACATTAGCTCACTGGCTGCCACTGACGGCACGAGATATCACATTCATTTTGACTGGATCGGACGTCTAACGCAGTCAATGACACTGAAACTAGAGCATGTCTTGTGTGCATTTACAAGTCACTTTCTGTTCATTTGGGGATATTTGCAGGTTACTTCCTGTTGATTTGGGTTACTGAAAAGGAAGTGACTCAGGAATTACCCTTAATGAATAGGAAGTGACCTGTAAATTACCCCAAATCAACAGGAAATGACCCGTAAATGCCCCAAAAAGAAACGGAAGTGACTGAAAATCAACTGGAAAAGACGTGAAATGTCCCAAAATTAACTTATTGGCTGGCATTGGCTGCCACGGACGGCCATAGACGTCCAATCCGTTTGAAGTGGGAGGGTGGCTATCGAATGGACGTCCATTCACTTCAGATTGGCAGTCTACTAGTGATACACTCATTCCAATTCACAGCAGAAGATTGTGCATAGCCCGTTTTTCGTAAAGGATTTTTCTTTATCACAAATCATGTCGTTTCGTGAGGTAGCTAAAAGTTACCGCTCCTATTGTATTGTGTATATTACTATGAATGTGTACCTAATGAAGTGCCCCGTTAGTGAAGACAGCACACAGGGTCTCATTAGTATCGCACTTGAAAACATGCAGCCGCCTTCTAGGTATCATTAGCTTCTTACAAAGCAGATGTTGAAGGTGCCCCAGTGTGCTTCCCAGTGCTGCTACTGGGACAGCTGAAGCAGACACTTGCCTGCCTGACACATCAACTCAACAGCTATTAGAGCATGCACCAACACACACACATATTACACAAAAAACATCATCCCATCTCTCTTTCCTGCACCACAGCCTGGCTAACGCACAAGCCCATTTGCAGGAATGAGTTTGTACTGAAATATTTAGCAGCGTATCCCCCAGGCCGACACTTTAAAGCCACTTAGAGCACGTTGAGCTAATGTCAACATTGTTTTAAAACAGCTGTAAGACAACACCATGAATTATACAGGTGTACACGTGAACAACATGATACTACTTAGGTCTATATCATGTTAGCCCATTGGTTTGTGTATTAACTGTCATTTTTTTCCACCCAGGGGTAACATAAAGTTAGCCTTATTTGTGATTTTATATCACCAGAAGTGAGGTACATTTTTCGTATTGGCCACTTTTCCCTTGACATGAAGTAAACACCATAGGTGGAACTTTTCAGACAACCAGTAAAAGCATGATCATTCAATTGTATTAAGCAAAACATCAGCAATATCCATTTGGAAAAACAGTAGAGCATAGGTGTTAACCCCAGGGCCTGATGGCCAATTCCGGCCCACCACATCGTTTTGTGTGACCCGCAAAAGTAAATCATGTGTGTTGACTATACATATTTCTTGATCAAATAAAATAAAAATAATGTTTCTGCAGTCGCCAAGGAAAGATCGAGGAATACATAAAACAGTATTTACATCACTCCCCCACTTTTTCAAAAATGTAACGTTAATTTAATAAATTTTAAAAAGTTATTTTTTTGTTATTTAACTAAAAATACTTTTAGAAATTCAAAGTTGAACAAAAATTTAAATATTTGCTATTTTTCGCCCCTTAGTTTAAAAGAAAACCTTAACATTAAATCAATAAAAATAAGTACAAATAGAATTTTTCAAATTAAAAAATAACATTTATAAATAAATAAAACGTACCCCCCCTTTTTCTGCTTCATAAAAACATCTAAATAATTATATGAGAGAATAATTTCTATTAAGATACTAAAAATGAAGACTTGTACAATGTTATGGTCATGTTTGGAACTGATTTATCGATTATCAAAACAGTTGTCAATTAAGTTATTGATCCACTAGTCAGACAATTGCACAAGTCACTATTATCCGAGTCACAAGTAAGTTCGCATACATAATGGCCCTCTAAATTATACCATAAATACTATGTAACTAGGCATGTGCCGGTATGAGATTTTGACGGTACGATAACTGTGAGCAAAAATACCGCGGTTTCACGGTATCACGGTATTGCAATTATAGCTCCAAAATGTGTTATTTTGAGATGTATGAGTTTAAAAAAAAAAACTTTTTTCCATTGAACAGGATTTTTTTTTCCAGAACATAGTTGCAAATTGGAATATGAATGTATTGTTCAAATAAATAAATTATCAATTAAAAAAAATACAAACATTTTAAATAAAATTAAAATATAACGTAGACTATACCTACAGCCACAGCTCAGGTTGCTCAAGTTTAGAGCAAGAACAAAATAATTTCTATTAAAAAAAAGTAAAAACTCTTCTGATTAAAATTTTAAAAAATTTATACTGCATAATTTTTTTTGAGGATTGAAAAGCTCAAGTGAAATTTGGCCATTTTCAGCCACTGTGTCAACTCTAGTCTACATGATGTCATGCCTTTGTGTTAGAAAGAACAAAGAATTCAAAAGTTAATAAGTTAGTTAAAAATGTATAAGTTAGTTAAAATGTAAATATTGTTGTGGAAAGGTTTCATCTAAAAAAAATATTTAAAAAATCATTGGGAGTGAGACCTCCCCTTGATCCAGCGAACGTGGATTTGTGCTTAGGGCAAGATCATCTTTCCTCAATTAACGATCTTTGATGCTATGCCTGGAGAGACTATGTCTCTCGGCTGGCCTGGGAACGCCTTGGGATCCCGCCGGAGGAGCTGGTTGAAGTGGCTGGGGAGAGGGAAGTCTGGGCTTCCCTGTTAAAGCTGCTGCCCCCGCGACCCGACCCCGGAACAAGCAGAAGATAATGGATGGATGGATGGATGATGCTATGCCTTTTTTCCCCCCTTCATTCAAGCGAATCAAGCTTGTTTTCTCACTCTGCGGCTGTCACACTCGACGAAGTTGCTCTCCCAGCTAAGCCTAGGCTAACATTCGTCCTTTATAAGCTTTTAGTTAGTTTATATATCGAATTTCAAAGGAAAATATGTGTTTTGTTTTTGTCGAACTTTTTCATAGTGCTAATCTGTTTAGCTACTCACACATGGAAAAATACAATTGTACGTTTTAAATGTATTCATTTTGTATATTCCACTTACCACGATTTGAGAGCTCAATAAATTGGAGAAAAGAACGCCTTATGTTTGGAGTATTTGTTTAGGGTTTGCTGGCTGTTTAGCTGATAGTCACTTTCACACACAGCAACAAACGGGATGGGGTGAGCGCTGCCGCGCCACGCCACTTCTGGCTGCATTTTTGACACATGAAAAATGGCGAATACCGTACTACGGTCTGACGGAAAATTTTTGTGGTTTTGAAACCGCAACGTTTTCACACCACGGTAAACCGTGAAACCGGTAACCGGCACATGCCTATATGTAACTGACGACAAAGATGGGTTTGACACCTCTGCATTTGTCTTAACATTGGTTGTTCAATGAGTGGCTCATGAACTTATCCACTGCAATTGACAGCGATAGGGCGTCTAATCCATTTGAACTGAAAGGGCTCGCAGTGACCATATGCTGCCAGCCCCACGCACTTCGAATTGATTGGACGTCTATAGCTGTCAATGGCACTAAAAATACTATCACAATTTAAATAAAGACACTCAGATTTTTTTGATAAAATAAAAATGTTACATGACTGAATGACTTACATACAGAAATGCAGTTTTTTTTGTAACAATTTTTGTGATGGACCTGACAAAACATGGTTAATAAAATCTGATTAGCTCCTGATTGCGTTTCACTGCTGAAAGCATTTGATGAAGTTAATTCTTACCTTGCAAAACGTCCTTTATGAACCCATATCGACGAAATGTGAATCCGGAATGTGACATACGAACAACTTCATATTCAGCCAGTTTATGGAGAAAATATGTCAGTGAAACACATTTCTGTGATTTTGATTTTCAGACGAAAACCGAACCATTGTGATGAACAACCATGGCTACCAGAGTTCAACTAAATCATGTCATAAAAAATGAGTCTGTACTTTTGGTATTCTTTAGTATAAAATGTACTACAAACGTATCGAGAGATCAACGAGACTAGTCGATCAATTAGTTTGATTCCTTTCCCCTATTTTGTTAGCTTCCGGCATTTATGCAGCCGTGACAACAACCCGGAAGTACTTGTTGTAAAACATCCGCTCAACGGACTCGCTCATTCTATTAATTTAAGGGTGGGAGCGACTGCAAAGCGACGAGAAAATGTGCACATTGCGCCTCCCTTTTAAGATAGAAGCATGACACTGAAGATATTCACATGTAGCATTTTGCTATAACAAGAAACAACATTGACAATTCAATGGAAAATAACGTCAACAGATATTGCTGTTGCATCAACCCCTGCAAGTCTTTACACCGTGGAGCCTTCTGAACCCAGCTGCCAAACTCGAGTATGATTAAACACACGTTTTCTCTGCTTGAGCAGAAATGTAGTCAACGAAACGTGAAATTTACTTCGGAAAACGCCGCACGATGTATGTAAGATAAATGTTTCAATGTCAGAATTTGGTGCCGTCGGTGTTTGTGATTGTTAATCGAACATTGGCGGGAATCTGGGGTCACGGTTTGATATGTGTTTTTGTCAAACTGTACAAGCGACCACAGGACTGTATTTAAGTATGCCAAGTTATGATTTGCAAAATGTAGGTCACGTTTTGCAACAGTCAGGAGCTGTTGATTGAGTGAATTTTGAGGACCATCTCGTCTTCAAAGTTTTGGATATCACTTATATAAGACAATAAGTCGAAAGACTTTGGTCGGCGGTGTTAACTAGCGGCCATCTTCCGTCAGGGCAATTCCATTGCGGACTCTTATTGTCGTGGACGCAACGTGATTTGTTTTCACTGAACCTCTCATAACTGGCTGCATTTTTGACAGGCTTGCAAACTCTTTGGTTTATAACAAACCGTGTTAACGTGGCTATGATTCAGAGTGGATATTGTAAATAAATGTTTTTATTACTTTTGAGTATACGGTTAATTTACTGCATCTCTGACTTGTTATAAATTTGTTTGAAAATTGAACATTTTATAGCTATTTCAACGTAAACGTTCCATAGACAGTTTTTCTTTATGTATATATAACCATTCGGACCTTAGACAAAATGGCCGGCAAGTGACGAACCTTTTCCTATTTGGATCATAGTGCGCATCAGACATCTAGTGTCAGATGAAACTATGTCTATTGCCAAAATGAAACGTATACTGTAGCTTCTTTACACGTGATTTTAATTGGTTACAATTTGACAGTGTTAAGTATGTTGACGATTGCAGACGTGAGTGAGACTGTTTTATTATTTTTCAGAGTTTGGGATGGAGAGCTGCCGTCCAGTGTTTCAAATCTCAGGGATAAAAAATAATGGGAAGAAGAGAGATTTGCTCAAGGGAATTCAACATTTGAATGGAAAATATATTGGGGGATCAGTAAGTCGTGTTCCGAAGGCACATGCTTAATAATCAAGTTTAATATTATTCCTGCATTTTCTTCCAGATATACCAGAGCATTTGCACCCATTTAATAATTCCTCAGGTTTTGGCCAGTGAGAAATTTTTAGCTTCTTGTGCTGCAGGTTGGTCATCATGAATATTGTGGAGATAACAAAGTTTTGCAAAGCAAGTAATTCATTACATGATTAAAAAAAAAAAAAAAAGCTACATTTTCAATTAGTGTGTCAGGAAAATAAAAACATGTTTCATCCTCATAAAAAATTACCGTCGCCCTTCTCTCATACAATACTGTAATTTTTCCACAATTCTCTGCTAATGCAGAATTAAAGATTGACGTGACACACTTCAGAATTAGCCGTCACCTCATCGTTTATCTGCTTGCACTTGGGCTTCTTGTACTGTAAATAACTGATATCGAAAGATAATTTCAACCTAATAAAAATGTCTGAGAATGGAAAATAATCTACTTTTACTTAAGTTTCAGCCATTTTGTATTCACAATATGCTAATTCCTTATCCTACCAGGAAAGTGGATTGTGACTCCGAACTATGTTCTGGATAGTGTTGAAAATGGTTCCTGGCTCCCAGAGGGACCCTATGAGGTATCAATTCCCACACGTTGGATGCATTGCTATACCGTCAGAGACTGGAGGGAAAAGGTGATCAGTGGGACAATAACCGGAGCCTTCCAAGGCTGGAGAGTTCTTCTAATGGTCCAAGATGCTGTCTCGTCTATCATGTTCAAAAGGTTGTATGGATCACATGCAGATACTACGAAAATAAATTGAGTCGATTATTGAAGCTCCATTTTTCTTTCAATTTTCCTAGAGTTTTAGAAGCTGGTGCTGCCACAGTATACAGCAATCCCACTCACGCCTCCATCACTCATGTCCTAGCCAAGCCCGTCACACAGGGGGCAAGCTCCCACAATGCTCCTTGCTATCCTGTTAGCCACATTGTCCAGTACCTCTTCCAGGTAATAATAATGATAATAACAATACATTTTATTTCTAGAGCGCTTTTCAAGCCACACAAAGACGCTTGGTAAATGAAGTAAATCCGCATCGGCGCCACTATTTTAGAAGGACTGAGTTAACTCATTCACTGCCATTGACAATGACAGATACCAAATCCATTTTCTCCAATACCATTGATGGCGATAGACGTTCAATCCATTTTGTCTAGAAGGGGCTGACAGAAACTGAAAGATCATTGGTTAAGTTTTAAGCACATTTTACATATTGAAGTTACTTCTTTTGCCAATGTTTTTTTGTTTTTTATTTTTCACTGCTGTTGACGGGATGGACGCCCAATCCATTTGAACTTGGTGGCTGGCAGTGAAAATTAAACTAAAAGACGAGACTTTGGTTAAATCATGAAATATCATTTGTGTTAGCACTAAGGTAATGCTACTGGTGAGCGTCCTCTTCAACTCGAAAACAACTTTTTTTTTAACATACAGTTCCCGACGTCCAGGTGGGTATAATTTAATGAAAATAATGTGATTTCCTGCTGAGTGTGTAAAATCACTAGGGTTGGGCATCGTTTGAATTTGAACGGTTTTGATTCCGGTTCGAAACGATTCTCCATTCCGAATCTTTTGATAGGCAGGGCCAAGAAATGCATAGTTTATATTAATTTCTTCTTGATTATTATTATTATTTTTTTAAATGATATGAACTTCCAATTAACTTTGGTATAAATTTATCACGGAGCTATTTTTAACTTATTCATAAATATGTCTTTGAACTTGAATGTGATGAAGTTTCTTTCCACAGGAGTGCACTTTCACAAAGATGTTTTTCAAAAGCTCACAAAAAAAACATGTACACATGTTCTTTTGCCTATGTTTTAGAGTGTCTTATGCTGCAGGCATTTATTGTATTGCATTGTTTGTTTTAGGTGGTATTTCTAGAATTTAGTTAAGGGCTGTCATGCGGGAAGTGTTATTTCCCTTGATTTTAAGTTGACTAGTTTTTAAGTTTTTATATTTTTCTAAATGATATACTGTTCACTCGTCCACAAGATGTCACTATTGTAACTCCGGACTACAGTTTTTCTTTGGTTTTGCTATATGCGCTTGGCTTCCCCTACTGGTGACTTACTGAAAGGAGCAGGCAAAAAAAAAAAACAACAACATTGATTTAGTTGGAAAACAATCCTTGAGGTGTACAGACGCCACACACCTCCTCTGCACTAGACGTCGTTGGGAACCCTTGATAAAACAAAATATGTAAGTTTGCACGTTTTAACAGAGGGTCTGATATCTTTTCGGTGTGTTTATTCTGTTACTTTGTCATTTATGTGAAGTGAAGCAGCATGTTTAGCTAAATTAGCCACTTAATTTGATTTGCTCATAATGTAGCATGTCTTCATGTTGCTTCTTCTCGTGGTGTCCGGCAGCTATTTTTTTCCGGTTGGCAGTCAGGGCATCGAAACTTGGAATCGAAATTTTAAAAATTCGAACGGTTCCGGGAGAACCGAAGTGATAGTCCCAGATCCCATCGATGCTCGATGCCCAACCCTAATAATCACCAAGTCGGCGTTGTCCTTGGAGACACTACAATATGTGCCCGTCTGTCAATATTCATTCAAAATAGTGGGAAACCATTATTTTTGGTGTCATTTTTTTTTTTTTAATTTTACAGACAAAAACATTGTTATTGAACATCAACAAAAACATCAACAAAAACTAGACTAAGACAAACACGTTTTAATATGACTAAGACCAGAGGTGGGTAGTAACGTGTTACATTTACTCAGTTACATTTACTTAAGTAACTTTTTGAGAAAAATGTAGTTTTTCTAAGCCATACTTGACACTACAATAAGTTACTCTGCTACTTTGGACTACACTAGTCATTACATTTACCTTCTTTACTCTACATATTAGATTTTATTATTATTTTTTTTTTGTCCAGCGATGCCAACAGTAGCTCTATCAGTTTCACCTATGAGATGTCACCACAACAATTACATAACTCCATTCTACCAATCAGACTCAAGCTTGCCATTCTATGATTACGCCGCCCTGTTGAATCACATGGCTTCTTTAAAGCACTGCTAAAAATGACAGCGCTGCCCTCAACATGACTGAAAAGTGCGTGTTTTAATTTCTCTTCCACTTTTTATTTAGCACCGATTGACCACGGAGAACCGGCGATATGATCCTTTTAATTTAATAATAGGAACTATGAAGAAATTACAGGTATTCACTATTCAACTATTCATACTAGGAGCTATTTTCTCCACTGGAGGGCACTTGTGCTCTTTGGACGAATGATGCTTCATTTCTGTATTTTTCCTCTCGTTGGAATTCAATTATTTTTCTTTCTTCTTTGGCATAATGGGTTAATGGACAATATAATAACAGTTCATATAGATAACTTTGTGCTGAGGAAAAAAAAAAACATAGTTTAAAAAAAAAAAAAAATCATAAGCAGTTCCTCACAATATTACTCATTACGTATTCTTTTCACCAATTACTTTGAGTAATATTATTTTGAAGTATCGTTACTCTAACTTGAGTAAAACTCGACCCACCTCAGACTAACATTATTAAGTGTTATCGTCCAAAACTTTTTTTTTAACAACTTTTTTTTTAAACATAACTGTCATAAATCAACAAGTGTCGCTTTAGTGCTGCAAAGGGTAAAAAGTGCTGTGGTTGAGTAGAAACGAACTGTATGTGGAATGAAGTTTTTGTAAGCATACAATTGTTGTCCATGTACAGTGGGGCAAATAAGTATTTAGTCAACCACTAATTGTGCAAGTTCTCCCACTTGAAAATATTAGAGGCCTGTAATTGTCAACATGGGTAAACCTCAACCATGACAGACAGAATGTGTGTGTGTGTGTGTGGGGGGGGCATTGTTTGATTTTTAAAGAATTTATTTGCAAATCATGGTGGAAAATATGTATTTGGTCAATACCAAAAGTTCATCTCAATACTTTGTTATGCACCCTTTGTTGGCAATAACGGAGGCCAAACATATTCTGTAACTCTTCACAAGCATTGCACACACTGTTGCTGGTATTTTGGCCCATTCCTCCATGCAGATCTCCTCTAGAGCAGTGATGTTTTGGGGCTGTCGTAGGGCAACATGGACTTTCAACTCCCTCCACAGATTTTCTATGGGGTTGAGATCTGAAGACCACGTCTCATCTTTAATGCCCTTGCTGCTGGAAGGAGATTGTCACTCAAAATCTCTCGATACATACACTATTCTTTCCTTTACACAGATCAGTCGTCCTGGTCCCTTTGCAGAAAAACAGCCCCAAAGCATGATGTTTCCACCCCCATGCTTCACAGTGGGTATGGTGTTCTTCGGATGCAATTGAGTATTCTTTCTTCTCCAAACACGAGAACCTGTGTTTCTACCAAAAAATTCTATTTTGGTTTCATCTGACCATAACACATTCTCCCATTCCTCTTCTGGATCATCCAAATGCTCTCTAGCAAACCGCAGATGGGCCTGGATGTGTACTGGCTTCAGCAGGGGGACATGTCTGGCAGTGCAGGATTTGAGTCCCTGGCGGCGCATTGTGTTACTGATAGTAAGTAGCCTTTGTTACTGTGGTCCCAGCTCTCTGTAGGTCATTCACTATGTCCCCAAGTGTGGTTCTGGGATTTTTGCTGCTCACCGTTCTTGTTATCATTTTGATGCCACGGGGTGAGATTTTGCATGGAGCCCCAGATCGAGGGAGATTATCAGTGGTCTTCCATTTTCTAATAATTGCTCTCACAGTTGATTTCTTTCCACCAAGCGTTTTACTTATTGCAGATTCAGTCTTCCCAGGCTGGTGCAGGTCTACAATTTTGTCTCTGGTGTCCTTCGACAGCTCTTTAGTCTTGGCCATAGTGGAGTTTGGATTGTGACTGATTGAGGTTGTGGACAGGTGTGTTTTATACCAATAATGAGTTAAAACAGGTGCCATAAATACAGGAAACGAGTGGAGCCTTATTTGAAGAAGTTAGGCCTCTTTGACAGCCAGAAATCTTGCATGTTTGTAGGTGACCATACTTATTTTCCACTCTAATTTGGAAATTTTTAAAATTCAAACAATGTGATCTTCTGTTTTTTTTTGTTTTTTTTCCACATTCTCTCATGGTTGAGGTTTACCCATGTTGACAATTACAGGCCTCTCTAATCTTATCAAGTAGGAGGACTTGCACAATTGGTGGTTGACTAAATACTTATGTGCCCCACTGTATTCTTAATGAAGTGTTAACTTCCAGTCAATGCCTTCGTGGATGTTAAAACTCTGTTAGTGCTATTGAAGATATAAATCCTATCATGTGACTCTTTTCATCCTCCTGCGGTGAATTTAGTTTATCACGATTGGAGGGCTATTGCCATCAATAGCATTGAATGAGTTTATCATGTTAAGATTATTGGAAGTCCTACGTCAAAAATACTTGATGAACGATTACTCGACTTCAAGTGTCAATGACTAGTAGTTAAATCGTATCTTTTTAAACAGCGATATCTCTGTGATTACTTTTTATTGATCTGTTTTAAAAGGCTGTATTGGCTCAGGCAATTTTAATGCTTAATGGTCGTTATTTACCGTTGTCAATCTAAGTAAGATAATATGCAATGATCAGTTTTGTTTTGGCAGCGCAAGTCTGTCAACATGGACTTGAACATCACAAATGATGATAATGAAGGAAAGGAGTCTGCGGATATTGACCTTTCGAAACTGGAGGTAGACCTCAGGGACTGTGCCATCAAACAACAGGTGTGTTTTTAGAGAAGTCAGCAGGCCTTTTCATAAAATTTGAATATGAAGAAAAAAAAGATTAAACTTTACCATCATATTGCAATTTTTATATATATATATATATTTTTTTTAAATTTAATTATTTTCTTCTACGCAAATGACCTACCAAGTGCATTACAGTTTAATTTTACTATCTATTCCAGGACCGACCAAGGTTTATATTCACGGAATCCATGGGCTATCACAGCCCCCATCGTTCTCTGTCAGAGGTACATTCACACCTTCTTTTCCTTGGACTTGTATAATGATGTACTGCTCTAAAATAATCATGGAAAGATCAGGTCATTCAATTTCCTTCATGTCATACGTTTCAATGCAAAGTGACATGGAGAGCAAGGGCGCCTTGTCTTCTGGTCACTGGTCAGCTGATCTTAAAGCTTTGATTGGCATACCTATTAACATGACTGTCTTGTCAGTAGATATCCCAGGGGGATCACCATCAGAGCGCTATTATTAGTGCTTGCGTATTTCCATTCTCCATCTTCAGAGTTTAAATGCTATTTGGCAAGAACTGACAGTTACTGATGACCCCTAGGAATATTTTCGATGGCCAATCACTTCCAATTTCCGTTAGCCTTTTGCCCGCAGCTTACCCCCACAATTTTTCTTTTACATATGACTTCCATTTTAGCTGTTCTTTTTTTTTTTATTTTAGGGAGCTGAAATGGCAAAATTCTGCAACGTTGGCGCCATGATAGAGTGTGGGCTCTACATGGAGGCCTTGGACACAATCCAAAATGCTGCCTTCCCAGGGATTGTGCCACCATCGTCATACATGGTGTCCCTCATCAAGTACGCGCAGAAGGTAGGACCAAGATTTCTAGATTTTGTTCATTTCCTGATGTTGTGTTTGCCTCAAGCAAAAACATGGAACCTGTTTCAGGTTCTTTGAGTAATAAATCTGCAACTGAGTTTTTATTGTTGTCACTCATCAAAATTATATTGATAGCAATATTTTTCCCCTTTTTTGTGTCCTAAGGGTAGTGCCACTACTGTCTTCCTGCGACGCTTCCGAGAAACAATGCACCGGTTGCTAATTAACACTGCTCCTTGGCATAAGAAGTTGTTTTACAGTCAGGTGTTGCAGTGCCCTCACTGTAAGAAGGGCCAATGGCCTTTTTTAGAGACCGCCATAAGGTACACTTCCTAATTTCTCCCCATCTTCTCATTGTGTGAAAGTCACATAAAGAAAGGAACCCCATTGAAAACATACTTAACTCATTGGCTGCAATTGACAGCAAAAGAGTTCCAGCCCATTTCAACTGGGACATTTGCCAGCGAATGAACATTTGTTCATTCACAATTCAAATGGATTGGATGTCTGTTAGTGACACTCATGGAAATTCCCAGCAAAATGATGAACAGAGCCACACAGTTGGATGTCTATCATCGTCAATGGCAACAAAAGAGTTAACTGAAACACATTGTGGCTTTTAGTAAAAATATTTTCTCAGAGCCGCAAATTTGACAAAAATAAGGTGTCTTTTTAAGTAAGCTTCATTTATGTTAAAGCAACAATAGGAAACTTTTCAACCTTTTATGAAGTGTTTTATAACATTTGTGATGTGTCAACAGACAACTAGTTAATTGACACCTCTGTTATGGTCTGAGGGGGTCTGTATCCCTTTCACCGACACTAATTAACTTGGAGGAGGGTGGCAGGAACCCTGCCACACAAAAAAACTACAAATGTGCCGACTGCTTTACGGCATACGTCACTTCCCCTTTTCCCCATTTGTTGTAAAGACAGAAGTCTATGTGACGCTTTCGCACGAATTCTGCAAAGATGGCAGAGCAACAGAAGAGATGAAAATTTTTGTCCAAGGAGACAAAAAAAGAAAAAGGGAGGCTACGGGGATAAAGGAACACTCAAGAATAAACTATGGACTGGCTTACACTCGCTGGCATGAGGAACCTTAAAGTGTATGTGACATGACAAAGACTAAAATAGCATTATTATTGGATTTAAAGTCATATTTTGAGACTATTTAACTATCTACGACAATTTGGCAAAGCGCAGATGACGAGAAATAAGTCTTTAAATCTGCCATTTAGCTCCTCCTGTCATTATAGCTGTCTGGCGCTTCCATCTTGGTGATGATGTCGGAGAATGAGTGATTTCAGCGGATTTAGCATTGAGCCCAATAGAGGAGAAAGTGTTTTAAGCGACTCTGGTTCAAGTGTGGATCTGTCAAGTGATATCGATCCAGAGGAAGCCTGTGGCCTACAGCCATACATCTTTGAGTCATATTTGGCGGAGGAGGAGGAAGATTCAGAAGAAAAAGGCGAGAGAGAGACAACAAACACGAGGCTGATGACTAGGGCAGACTGCAAAATGTCATCGTTTTGTATCTCTCTACTGCAATATTTTTACAGGATATTCTTTGTATCTGTATTTTTTCCCCGATTGCTATATAAATTGTATGGTCCTGACAAATAAGTCTTGTGCTAAATGGAATATGAAATATTAAAAATGCATTTATTCAGTATGACAGGGTGAAATTACTGCTTAGTGGTCAAAACTGCTGACCTCTTAAACCTCCCGAACGTTATTCCGGCTCTTGTAATTTCCCTGCCGGACTCGTAGACAGACAAAAGAGCGTAAACAAAACAGGAGGCGTGAGAGCTAAGCTACATGCAAACCTCAACTGAACGGCTCTTCCAAGTCTCTTCCTTGCCATTCGAACACGAAAAATCAAACAAAACTACCCCAACTCAGGTCTCACACAGTGGCGGTAGTGATTGCCTTCACCGATCGGCCAATGTACGGCGGCGATCAACTTTCAGTGGACTATTACAGATGGTCATTCTCCAAATCAACAGTTGCAGCAATTGTTAGAAAATGGAAAATGCTAAACATGACTGATAATCTAGTTTAGAATGGGCTCCATGTGAAATCTCTCCTCATGGGCCATCACTTATGATGAGAAAAGTAAGGGTTCATCCTAGAGCTACACGGCAGGAGCAATGACCTGAAAAAAGCTGGATGAATTTCAAAGGCTACTGTCAGTTGAACACTACGGTGCAATGGTTTAAAACCACGCATTGCTGAGAAGGTTCCCCTGTTAAAGCCAGTACATGTGAAGGCCCCGTCTGAAGTTTGCCAGGTACCATCTGAATGATTCAGAGGGATCATGGGAGGAAGTCATGTGGTCAGATGAGACCAAAGTAGAACTTTTTGGTGCAAACTACACGTTGTGTCTGGAGGAAAAAGTAGGATAAGTGCATTCCCAAGAAGACCATTACCACTGTGAAGCATGGGGGTGGAAACCTCATGCTTTGGGGCTGCTTTTCGGCAAAGGGGACAGGACGACTATACTGTATAAAGCAGAGGATGATTGGTGAAATGTATCGTCAGATTTTGACCCATAACCTTCCCTCAGTCAGAGACCTGAAGATGAGTTGTGGCTGGATCTTCCAACATGACAATGATCCGAAGCACACAGCCATTCTGACCAAGGAATGGCTGCGTAAAAAGCAGTTCAAGGTTCTGGAGTGGCCTAGCCAGTCTCCAGGCCTCAATCCAATAGAAAGTATTTGGATGACTCTATAACGTCGTGTTTTTCAACGACAGCCCCGAAGCCTGACAGATCTAGAGAAGATTTGTGTGGTGGGATGGGCCAAACTCCCTCTTTCCATATGTGACAAACTGGTGAAGAACTAAAGAACCCCGTCTGACCTAGGGCTTCTGCACTAAATATTCCCACTGATTTTCTCACGGGTACAAGTAATTATAAACCCCAGTAAATTAAAAATAAAATATTGAAAAATGATACAATGTGCGTTACGGATAATTATTTTTTTCTTAGATTGTCTCTATAAGTGGAAATGTATCTATGATTGAAATCTGACTGCTACCTATTTTCTAAGTCGGTAAAACTGCAAAATCACAAGGGGTGCAAATACTTCTGCTCCTCACTGTATATGGATCGCTTCTAATACATCTAAGCTAGTCCATTTCATTCACGAGCGTAAAGTACCGCGTATAATACGAAATAAACATGCTCTCTGGTGTCACGTGCACTTGTAAGATTCCGTAACTTACTCTGCTTTATTTTTACATTGTGTTTCATGATGGACCATGCATGCTTGTGGGATGACATTTTAAACATTCTCTAAAATTTCCCAAATTCTGCAGTATTGTTTTCCATTTGTTTTGTCTCTATAGTTACTGCCTGTCAAGCAATGACACTTGTCATCAGTTCCCTGGGCCAGCACTGCCAACTCTTATACAGTTCCACCATGATATACTGGCATTTTTTCTGAATCTCTTTCAAAGGGAACTCAACTCAATCACCATGGGGTAAAGCTTTTTTTTTTTTTTTTTTTTTAAATCGGAAGATTTAAAAGATCTCTTACAGGGTGATGTTTTAGAAAAATAATCATGATGTGTGATTAACTAAGCCATCCCACAGAAATTTATTTCAGTGTCCAGAAACTGAAGTCTGCAAGGTAAAAACATCAGGTTTTTTGCTGTATGGAACCTTCTGGACCGTGTGGGAACGTGCAACTCTTCTCTCTGGCGCTGTAAAAAGACTCATCGAGCTCATAATGCAGGCCGGGGTAAACATTTTACAATGCGGGCCGGATTGTTGTTGATCTGGCGTGAGCATTTACAGCCGTTTGAAGTTTTCCAAACTAAGCTGTTGTTCATCTTCCCCAAAGCACCTTGCTGGCAGCGACGAGCACAAATGGCATCTGTTGGCCATCCTGCTGGACCTTCTGTCAGTGTTGGTGGAGTTTTGGTGTACGCAGCACTTCAAACTGAACCCGAAGCTTGTGGAAAAGGGCCTAGAAGATCTAGCTGAGCACTTTGCCATCACAAGCCAAAGTAAAGAAGGAATACAGATACTACATGCAAAATGTCTTTTATTACCAAATTAATATACATGTTGTGCAGTTTGTGGAAATTGACTATTGTGGTCTGTCCTATAGCTGTGTCTTCTGCAGTCATTGTAGAGATGATTGCCAGAATTTCCACCAACAGGCTTAAATTGCCACTGGTGGATGCAATATTCCGGAATATGTGCTGCAAACATGGAATTACAGTGGGGGATGGACCTCTGTCCCTCAAGAAAGTGGTAAGTGCATGTTTGCATTTTTTTGCGTGGGTGACCTCTCCAACTACTTATTTATACTTGTATGTCATTTGACAGGTGCTGTCCTACTTGCCTGCACTGGGACATTTAGCTCAGAATCACAGCTGGACCCAGCATACCACCAACAGCTGCTCGAGTTTGGACACCAACTGCGAGTAAGATACCTGTCTGCATTATTTTCAATCTCATTAGCGACACACTTCGCAAAACAGGAGCCAAAAGAACACTGGCCTAACGGTAGAGTGCAAAACTAATTTTGATAATTGATTAATCATTCAAAGATTTAACCGGTGGTGTTCGTCTGCATTATGTATTAAAAATGATGAGCCTTAAATTGCAGACAAAGTTCACAAAAAGACAATCCTCCCGTCAAATTTTGTAAATTAATTCAAGTCACAGGCCGATGAGTTGACTCTTTGTAAAATTAATACGTGATTAGTCAACTATCGAAATTATAATCTGTGGCTGTCCTACTTAGGGGAGTGTCGGGTGAGTCGTGCCATATTTTGAATTTAAATGCACTTAACTCTCAAGCCATGTGTATTTGTTGCAGGCTGAATGAAATGACTTTCCCGTCACAAAAATGTTTTGACATGACTACCTTCTATAGCTTTCTGGATAATGTGTGTCCCTACTTCCCCGTTGGCACAGCTAACACCCTAAAATGGCTATCGATGCTCCATGCTTTTCATTGCACTTTCTAATAATCATTTTTGCTTGCCTTGCTTATCTTCTACTTGGTATGGGTCTTGAAAAGCCACCTAATTTGATCAGAAAAATACAATTGATATCTTGTGGTTGTATCCGTACTATTAAAACCTAATCTACTTATTTTGCCTGCTTTTTTTTTTTTTTTTTTTTTTTTTTGTACCCTTAGATTTGCGTTTCAAACAGTTCACGACAAAATTAATAGAACAGGGTAGAACGTGAGTAAAGGAAGTAAGAACACCTGGAGAGGTGTGTGTTTGACAGGGGTTAAAGGAGCAGTGATGCACGGAGGGAAAAGAGGCAGAGGCAAATGGAGGTCAGATGGAGCGTGAGGGGTTCACATGCTGCCCAGGTCTGATCTTATCTGTGCGTGCTAGCTGACAGAAGGGATATGAAGAATGTCATGCAGACACGCAGACACACACACACACACACACACACACACACACACACACACACTCACAAAGTCTCTTAGGGTCTTCTGATACTACTGCCGACTCAGCTTTCAGCCCCAGCTCCACCTCTGGCATACTGAATCTGTTGTCACCATCTTCAATGTGATTACCGTATTTTCTGGACTAAGTCGTACTTTTTTCATTTAGCTGGGCCTGCGACGTATACAATTTATTTTCTTTTTTAATTTATTTTTTATAAACTCTGACCACTGATAGCCTTTTTTGTCTTGGCGTATGTCATTAATTTCTTGCGTGAAGGGCCCACAAAAACATTCTTTCTTATGCACTCACATTTTAAATGTGTATTTTATTGTTGGTTACACTATGGTTTTAATATCTTTGGACACTTTTACATTAGAGCAAGAGGACCAGCTTCCGGTTGGAGAGCTACCTCACAACAAGTCTTGCAAATGACTTGCTGAAAAGGTTCAGTGTCACTGCGCCAACCGAACTTTTCGAGTAGTATCACATGTACGGATGGCGCGCTCATTGATTGGACAAATAGAAGAGGGAATGCCTCCCTCCTGGGAGGGGGCGGGGTAGAGCGTTACAGAGTGGTGGTATGACGCTGCATAAATGTAGCGTCCCTGCTCGGCCAGCGTCGGGGTCAGCCCCTCCCGACTCGATCCCAAGCGATCTAAAATATGTAAAAAATGCATAGGGGAAAATAAAACCGCGAAAGGGAACTGCCTGGTACAGTCGCACAGGCGTTAACGCTTTCACTTTTGTGACTTAATGGACTCGATTGTCACCACTTCCAGGAGAGCTAGACTCACAAAACGGCCGACCCGGGAAGCTCCGCCTGTCTCAGGCACTGTTAAACGGCACCCTGGGCCGCTTGCATTCACAAGCGAAGCAAGGTGCGCTTAAAGCGCACAGAGACCCACCATTTTTGGAGCAGACCGGAATTTATTTGTTTGGTCCGAACTAGAGTTCGGGTGCGTATTCACGTTTATAAAACGAAGCGGACTATCTGAGGAAAAAGAACTCTGGTCCGTTTAAAACGGACCAAGCAGTGCTGGTTTGAAAGTGCCCTTTGTTTTACTTTGTAAAAAAAAAAAAAAACGATAGCGGCAGGCCTGTTTTCAATTATCGATTAGCATTGTTACGTTACTATTTAGCTTGGTCTTCATTTTCCTATATAACGTATAGTTTGTTCTTGGTGTCTGATCAATTTAAAAAATTGCCCCCCAAAACTGCGACTTAAAATCCAGTATGACCTTACCCGTCCTCTTCATTGTACATTTTATAGCTATTGCGACTTACTCAGGTGCGGCCTATACTCTAGAAAATACTGTACACATGTTTTCTCTTTTTGACCCATTCCTGACATCTGCTATTCCCCACCAGCAGGAAGTTGTTCGGGAGAGGGGCAGGAGTCATCAGGCAGCAGCAGGTTCATGTAAGGGCTACTAGTTCATGCTCTGGCCATGTTCTACCTCTCCCCCCCCCTCCCTTCACGTTGCTGTATGCCTACTCCTCTCTGCTGCCAATCTCATGCTCGCGTTTTATTCGTTCACACATGGTGCGACACAAACGAGCAAACGCAATGTGCGTGGAGGAGATAAAGAAGTGCCGAGGGCCACGCGCAATCATTTGACCCTGAGAGAAAGAATGAAATTAAAATGACAAAGTGTGTGATGAATTGAGAACAGAAACCCAAAGGAAATCTTGTTTCCTCCATTTCATGGCTGAAGCTTGGTTTTATATTTATATATTTAAGGAACGGTGACTCTCATAATCAATTAACACATCTTTTGTCTGGGAATCTGACACGCGACTCAATCTGGCTCCGTGCTGCTTAAAGACGTTTCTAAAGATGCGCCGCTGTGACTCGGTATTTTAGGAACCCTTTATGTAAAACAGCCTCGCTATTTATTGTTAGGGCGATTGTCACACAAGGCTTTCAGCAAACGTCAAAATATAAATAGCTGAATGTTACTGCAGCTTGTGATGGTAAATGGTGTCACTTTGTTGTCGTCAACTATCTTTAGAACAGAAGATGAAACCTTTTGATATCAAAACGGTGTACAATGGCTAAGGAAATGAATGGAAAGAAAGTTGTTCGCTCAGTTAAAGGACAAAAGGTCTCACACAGTGGGGCTATTGGTGAATAAACTTTCACTTATGTAGTACTTAGCAACTTTTTCATGATATCCCAATTTTTTTTTTCTCTCTCTCTCTCTCTCTCTCTCTCGCTCTCTCGCTCTCTCGCTCTCTGGCGCTCTCCCCTGACACTAGATGAAATCAAGAGAGTCTGGCTGCAGCCCGCCTCTCTCAGTACCCTGCGCCGCTCGTCTCAGTAACCATCCCGCAGACAGGAAGTGACGCAATTTCGCAGCTCTCAGACCGGAAATGACAACATGAAGCTGCGCTGGAGCTCCGAGCTTCCGGTTTTATCGTAATAGTTAGCGTCCATTCGAACGTAAATACTACTTTACTTTTCTTTTCGCACGTCTTTTATTTTCGGTTTCAGCATCACTCATTATTATTTAAATAATAATTTATTTATATGCTCCTTAAATTGATTTGGTGAAATCGGGAGATTAACTCTTTAAGCGCGGTCAGTTTGTTAAAGCCTGCTGATTTTACCAAAATGAAAAACACGGTTACAGTACATCAAAATTAAAATACACACTACTGCAATAAAGGTTTAATTAGTGACTGAAAGATCGCCTGTGACCTATCACAGTGTGTACTTTAGTTTGTCAATTGTAAAATATACTCCAATTGAGAATTATTACAAAATTGCTGTCATCCTTACATTTTTATGAACGGACACATTAGTATAGCTTCATTACAATTTAATGTATCAAAAACGTAATATTCTCTCAATGTTGCAACCAAACCAATTTTGTCTTTCATTTTGCTACTTAAATTCATTCATGTGGGTGAAGATCCTAATTAACTAATTCAGAAACTATATTAAACTTTCTGCTCCAGGAAAGGCAACTTTATTTCAAACAGAAATGACAAAAGTTGTCATGTGTTAGTTGTTTTTTTTTTCTTTTATCCCAGACAATAGTTGTAGGTTGTTTTAATCACCTGACATTTTTCGGCAAGCACTCCCGCCTTCATCACAGGTAATTAAAACTACCTACAACTAACATCTGAGATAAAAGAAAAAAAAAAAAACTAATTCATAAGTGTAGAAAAATGAACTCAATACAACCAGTTCTGATGTGGTAAACTTTATTTTTTTAGTTTTATTATTTTTTATTATTATTGAGAGAATAGATATTTTCTTTAGTCAACAATCTCCTCAAAAAAGGTAAATCCATCTTCCAGATGGTTGAAACAGAACTTGAATGGCTCCAAGACATTGTAGTTTGTGCTCATCCTCTTCCATCTGCAGGATGCTTGGGAACTCCTACTGCATTGATTTTTTTTTTTCCCCCCTAGCCCTGTCCGAGGCTTTTGTGCTGTCTTGCACAATCCTTTTACCAAAACTGTTCATTGGAAAAGAGAAAGAAAATAGCTATTTGAATATTACATAAGTAAAATAAAAATGATGCTTTGTTAATTTTATACTTGATTTTTCTTTTCAGGCATTGCATTAAACTAGGTATATAAACAATCTTACCATTTTTTCCCGCCATATCTTTTTGGAGTGGGCCACCACTAACTTGAAGGAGCTGTGGTTGCACCTCTTCCTAAAATAAATCAGTGAATAAAGGGGGGCATGTTCAAAAGTGCGTCAGAGTAATGGACACTAAAAAGTCTTTAAAAGCTGACCTCAGCAATTATATTCAAATTTCACTTCTGTAACTGATAGACTGGTGGCACTTCACCCTGCAGTAATGCTTTTGCCTCATCTGTCCAATGGGCAAACTCTTTCCTGTGGCTCACATAAGTTGAAAAATACAAAAATAAGTATTCCACATTTTCCAACAAAGAATTAAGGTGCTGTGCACCTACTTTCCTATGAATGCCATATCAACAGTTTCAAAGACTTACCATGCACCCAAGTTTGAAATTGTCCGCTATCAATATACACCACCACTTCCTCAGAGTTGGCATATCAGTCTAACAAAAATTAAAAACAAGTGTAAATAAAGAATAACGACAAGGATATTTTGTAGCCCAATTTGAATGATTCGGTGAACTTCATTTTACAATGGTTAAACTCAAAGAGAGCATCCAGAACAGTGCAAAGAGCATACTACAAATGGATAAATGAATACAAATATCACAGAGGACAAAATTGGACAGTTAAACTCACCTACCATCAACATGAAGATGCCACAGTCCTTCCCCTATGGCTGTCCCGGAAAACCCTAACGTAAGAATTTAACCGAGTCACTTCCTTCAAGTTTTGAATCAATGAATATACACACTTTTACAAATACCTCTATTTCACTTCCAATCCTCTCTTTCCATGTCCCCCTGTTGATTGACTGTCAACGTTTTCTGCAATTGAAAATATAGGTTCATATTAAATACAGTAGTTAAACAATTACAAACGTGTTTCCATGCATAAGAACACCAACCAGTCAGGTTTAAATGATTCATGCAAACAAAACAAGGGCGTAGGTTTGCATAGGGACGGTAGGGACATAACACGACCAACTTTTCAGGATGCTAAAGTTGTCCCCACCAACTTTTGAGCAACCTTACTTGCATTATATTCGTCCCTACCAATGTTGAGACCGGGCCAACGCCCTTGAAACAAAACATTCGCAATTTTAGAGTGGCATTTTTGAAATTTGCTTCAAATGATTGGATGAATCATCTGGAGTGCAATTCTGCTTTAATTGAAGGGGCAACATAAAAGGATCGACTGGAACATACCTTCAAAACCAAACAAGGCTATTCTGGATCATCATGGAAACGCCATGCCAATATGAATGGATACTGAATTTCATTAGAGATAACAATAGTTCCCTGATCTCATGATTGGATCTGTTTTTCTTCCCACAAATAATTGGAATTTGGATCATTTAATTTGTTATGATTTGACTGTTCTTTGAAAATGAACCAATGCTCCAAGTTGTAGTTGTTACTAATCAGCCTTACAGGCAAATGCATGTGTGGGTCACATCCTGTAGGCTTTCACCATGTTGCAACAACATAGGGGTCAGCCACAAATATGGTCCTTCCCTGAAAAATACATAATCTATACACACGGACATATGTTATATAAATACAAACGTACGCAGACACCTACATGAGCCCATACAAGCATTCTGTAGGCTACATAGTTAAAATACCCTACACACGCCAAAAAATACTTTTTTATACCTTTGAATGAGCTACTTGTTAGACAAGTTATAAATATGCATTTCATATCTGCAAAAAACAAACACAAAAAGTTACATTTTACTTAATTGTACAAGTGACATTATGTTCTTTAGAGAAACTAAATCCTCAAAATTCACAGTTGATTCCATTTCATTGTTCAGGCCAACGTTCCAAAAGTCAGCACGTGTCAATCAAACTTTCTTTTTTTAGACAATCAACACCATTTCTGGCCTCTTTATGTTCAAGATTTGCATAAGCTAATGAGAATGTTGATTGGTTAAATAAACAAAGAGTAAATAATCAATTATGTCCAATTGTTAACTAATATAAGGAATAATAAGCCTATCCAGATTTCCACTGAGCACAACATTTGTCTCAGACATAAAAACATACCAGCTGTTCCTGGGCAGGATGAGTTTGAACCGTCCACGAAGCTCGGCATGGTCTTATATTGTCACCATTGGTCCTGTCTGCACAGTGGGTTTTACAGTGTTCGATGTCTATCAAAAAAAAGTGTTCAGCACAGTCCAAAATCTAAAGTACATTACTACTTATGCTACTTACTTCCATTTGGATCTCTGTGACATCCCTGTATCTGCATGGGAAGACTACCATTTGGGGGTCGTGATTTAGTTTCTTCCCAATGGGGTGGTGATCAGGGAGCTAGTAAAAAAAAAAATAATAATAATGAAAAAATATATAGCTAAGCAGAGTAACAATATCAAGAAAAAATTACAACCTTGTCCTATTTGGATCATGTGACAACATTCAAACTACAAAGGACCAGACAAAACAAATGAAGGTAAAACAACAATACCATACAACAACAAAAACAGCGAGCTGCGAATTGCAGGCATGTACATAATGAAAAATAAGAGTGCAATATAATGAAAACTACACAAAGAAGACTGTTCATTGAGGGGAAAAAAATGTAAAAAGCATTAGCAGCATTAGCCAATTCGCTGCTGAATTCATCAGTACGTATTAAACAATATAAGTAGAGCAAGCAAAGTCACATGCAGTTAGTAAAGGAAGACATTATTTAAATTACATTAAGAATACTAGATATAAGTACGGTCTTTTCAACTCAGAATAAACACTTCATATTTTCACCGCAAGTGTTGTTTAACTATTTAACATTTTTAAACATGCATACGCTTTTAAAAACTTTTTTTCAGTGCGGCCACTTACCGTGTTTTCTTCGCGAGAGGTGAAATAACGTAACTTGTTTTCGTCGCAAGGGTTGACGACATTTCCGGTCTGAGGGGATTGAGAGCTGCGGTATTGCGTCATTTCCTGTCTGCGGGATGGGTACTGAGAAGAGCGGCGCAGGGTACTGAGAGAGGCGGGCTGCAGCCAGACTCCTCTCGATGAAATTGGTCTTGAGTTTTTGTCAATAAAAACTACACGAAGACACACATTTTTATAAGACTAAAATGTGACTAAGACGAAAATTTAAAAGAGCTGGCAAAAACAACACTGCTTCTCACAAGTACGCAAACGTCTCAAAATGTTCTACGACCCTGGAGCCTTGAGTCTCTCGCGCTCTCATTATAGTTAAGTGAATGTATACTGTACCTGTAAATTCATATTTTATGCTGTACAGCTGTTCTATGCTTAATGCAAATGGAACATACTGTATATTTTATAATTTAGGTTTTCTATACTTTGCTACTTAATGCGTCTATGTTCTGATTTTAGGATGAGAGATTTACACTTGTATATGTTAAATTATTATGTACGGTGTTTAATTCGAGATGTGTCTGGTTGCACTATGAAATGTACTTTTCCACGCATGCCCGGGTGTCCATGTTACTTTGTCACCTTTTTCACCCCTAACCAGTTTGCATGCCTGTGTATCGGCAGATTCTCAATCAGTTGAGTCGGGTTCACACAAATGCAATCACTGTATTGTTTCACATATTTCACACTAAACCGCCAGGCCTGTGTTTCAACATTAGCAAAACTTATAAAAACAACTGAGAAGGGCTTAACAAAATTTCACCAAAAAGAAAATCGTATTCTGCAGATTACAAGCTGAAAGTAGTAAAATATGCAGCCATAGATGGAAAGCAATCAGCAGAAAGTAAGTTTGGAGTTGGCGAGAAACTTGTAAAGGACAGGCAAAATGTGGAGGTTCTTCTTACTGAAATGAAAGCAAGCAAAGCTAATTGTGGGCTAAAATGTAGCCAATCATGTAAGTATCCCAGATTGCCCACTGTTAGTTTCCCATTCAAAATGGATTGAACGTCTATTGCCATCATTGGTTGCCATTCGTTGCCTTGAAAATGGAGTGTGAAGGTATATTTTGAGTGCTGTCAAAATGCACCTATTTTGACCACAGAGTAGTCTGCCTCGGGCCTGAGTAGCATGCTGCTATCCAATGGACAGAAAAAAGGTATACTTGGTATCCATGTCCTGTCAGCCTCATCAACCAGCTGCCATAGACAAGTGTGTGCATGGGTGACACTCCCTCTCACTCATTGACTCTAAAAGACACACACACACCAGCCCACACGCTGACACGTTGAGCTAGTGTCTCCTCATCCTTGTCCCCGCTAATAACAAGCAACGTGACAGGACGTGTGTTTTCCCCTCACTGCCAGGAGCTCCTTCCTGCCTTCTGAAACAAGCCAATTACCAGCAAACAAGCCGCCTCCCTGTAATACTGATAGCATTCCGCTTCAGCGCAATACAGACGCTCACACCTGTCAAGGCTCCATGCAGGCAGATCCCACGTACCTGCTCGCAGGACTAGTGACAGCCCACAGCTATTAGCACGCCGCCACTTTGAAGAGGCTTCACTTTCTTTCACCAGTTATTCCTCTTAATGTGCTCGCTCACCTAAAATTCTCTGTGTCTGCGTTTTAGGCGTTAAGTAGGAGGAAAAGTGCTTTGGAAACGAAATTGTGTGTGTTTAAGTGTGCGGTGTTTCATACAAGACTGATGTGAAAGTTTTGATATAATGCATTGCCATGGGGAATTCATTTGCTAATGGGGATTGATGGATGTTACCCAATGTCCCCACCCTTCTATAGTTAAATATACTCATTGAATTTGAATCTTTACTTGTTAATGTGACTCATGGATAATTTTTCATTGAATTAGTACCTAGTGTATTCATGCCTATTTCCATAAACCCTTTGACTGTGTCCTTTGTGTCCTGTCCAGAACTGTGAGCCCAGTGGAGAATGAATTGGGGAGAGAATGCATCCCAGGAGGCCTCAACAAAGTGAATGCAGCAGGTAGAGCTCTCGATCGCTCTTTCTCTTCGCTCTCAGATTCACACAAAAACACTATAGCTCCAGGCTTTTAATGGACTGAGGTACTGCGTCGGGTCATCAATGAAAAGAAAGCATTGATGGTGGTGTCATCACTTTACGTTTAATGAAGAGCGCATAATGCATAGTGATTTACATCGTTCTTATCTCGTTGGCTGCATAGGCGACTCTTCTGTATAAGTTAGGGCAGTGGGACCAGACCGTGACACTTTTGTTTCTGGTTAGTTCTCTCTGCCATGTAAGCTGTTCTGGGACAAAGGAAATATGAAAAGAACTGCAGGTCTCCAGACTGCTCCTAAATGGGAACATGGGAAATGAAAATATTGACAGGGTTCCTCCAGCTCATGGAAAGTTAAATTAAAGACATGACAGCACCGCGGACAAACGCACGGCAGATTTTCTTGAGAGAAATCAACGCAGGTTTCAAAAAGGTTGGTACAGGTGGTGAAACAAGGAAAAATGTGTAGCTTACCATTGAAATGCAAATTATAGAAAAATAAGAGCATGGTGTGCGCATCCGTGAACTGGCTCAACAATACATCTCCACGGGCCTCCTCTGACCACCGTTGGCCAGCCTTTATAAGTTAAGGTGACTATTATTATTGTGGTAAAATTGCCAGCTTCGTCAGGTTTCTAACATCTATCATTTATTCCATCAACTTGTGCAATGCCTACAGTCCACCGCAGTTAATGGTGTTAAGAAAACATTGAAAGTGAAAGTAAGCTTTCCCTTTCCCTGTCACGTCAGCCGCGCGGTGCGTTCAGGTACAGCAAAAAACATCCGGCACATTAGAGCCCGATTCGTTACATTATTACAGGAATTAATAGGGCCTTAATAAGCATGCAAACACCCTATTGTTCTGCAAAGGATTATTATGAAAAAAAAAATAATAATTCTCGGCAAATGAAAATAGCCAATTTGGAGGCCTGAACATGCTTGAAAACTCACCAAAATTTGCACATACTTTGTGTAAATTTCGATAATTTTGCATCGTTACAAAAAAACGGAACAAAATGGCTCAGTGGCGCCCCCTTGAATTTTTAAAAAAGGCCTCTCCATTTAGGTTTTTTCAACAAAGAGCAATGAAATTTCAGGAGTTGATACTTTATGCAAAACAGCTCCAAAAAGTCCCTTGCACCCATATTTCAAACCCAACAGGAAATCAGGTATTTTTGATCGAATGTAAAATTTTTATTGATTTACAGGGTCCACATTTGAGACCTTGTCGCCGAGGGCGTTAGTTGGATCGTCTTCAAAATTGGTGAGACAGTTCAGGAGACATGAGATATTAAGTTTTCAAAATGGTGCGTTTTAATTCATGAGTCTTACCTAGGTGGGGTGCCAAAGTTGGCCATTTTTTTGGGCAAAACTACAAATTCAATAAATGATTAATAACTCCTAGATGCAAGGTTCAATTGTTTTCATATTTGGCATGTATGTGAAGTATCTCAGCCTGAAAAGGACATCATTGAAATATTTCCCAATAAGGCCTGGCGCCCCCTGCTGGGAACTAGAAACACCCTTTTTTTAGTAGACAGGCTCCTCCTGGAAGGGAAAAAAATCTATTGACCTCAAACCTGTTAGACAGACCCCTCCTGGAAGGGAAAAGAATCTATTGACATCAAATCTGTTTCAGGGGAGCCTTAAGACATGTGTTAAGGTGCCTGATAAAAAATATTGAGGTTTGTTGGAAGTACAGGGGTCCAAACAGGAAAATGAAAATGACCGTCCTGTTTTGTCTCGCCACAAATTTTGAACAGTCATAACTTGGCAGACATACAACATATCTGCACCAAACATCCCGTGCTTGGTAACAGTCTTACCCTGTATGGCTTATTCGCATCAACACTACAGCGCCAACTAATGGCAACAGAAAGTCACTCATTTTACTTGTACATGTCCAGTTATTTTCAGGTTGCTCATTGTAGTTTCAAGAACTTTTGTAATACATTTTAAATCTCATGTCCACATGTCTCTGTCTGTTGCCACGACGACCCTTTGTTCATCATTATAAGTATAAGAAGTATATTTTTTAAGAGACTTAGGCATCTTATAGGGCTACGGAATTTGGCACACTTGGTCGAATTGGCCCCATTAGATTCATTCAATTTTTTGAGTAAGGGCGTGGCCGCACAGCTCAGTAGTGCCTCATTTTGTAGTAGTCTATTCAATCTGGGTTTTTTTCTCCTAGGTGTTTGAATATATTTCTAATCCCAAAAAAGAGGCGAGTTTCGAGCATGTTAGGTTCTCATGAGATGTGGAAGGACGATCTGCCACCACCCCGACCTGCGTACCGTCCGAGTTTGCTTGACGTCCAAGTTGCGCCAAACTACGAGGGCCCGTTCAGTCCTGCTTGCAAGCCTAGTTACTATTATATTCCGAATTTTATTTTGTAATTTATTTGTTTTGCCATGTGTAACTGCCATTTGTAATAGTACCAGCAGTATTAAGGATTTAGTGGAGGCTTTTGGGCTGTGGAACGAATGGAATTATAAGGTCTTCTTATGGGAAAATCCTTGCCTGGCACAGCCAGACTATTCTCCCTGTATTTTTCAAACACTGTGAGAAATAGTCTGAGACCCAGCCCATTAACGGCCTCTCGAGCAAGATACAAAATCAACCGTCCAATCAGATTAGTTGATTTGCGTGACGTGTTCTTAACGTGTAACGTCACTCGTGCGCACCGAATGTCGTCTGTACAACAACACAGATGGCGAACGGGAGAGCCGAGAATATGTTCCAATCCGCGGTAAAACCAGTTTTAAATTACCAAAAACACATCGAAACAAGTAATTGACAACAGTCAACATGGCTCGTGCTAGCCATGTTGAATAAACTTCTCCATTCTCCACTCACGCTAATTACTTGTCGCTTTAAAAACGTCACGTCTGCCCGTCGCTGATTGGTCCACTCCGCTGTCTGTTTGCTGAGGCTTGCTCCGCCGTCGGAATTTTATCCGCTGGACGGTCGTCAGACTCGATCGCTGGAACAGCGGTGAGTCTGGTATACCAGGCAAGGAAAATCCTGCTCGACATACGACCATTTCGACTTCAAAACAAGGACCTGGAACAAATTAACTTCCTATGTAGAGGTACCACTGAATGTGCTGGTCGCACACTGCTAGAATGATACGCTCCACTGATGACAAAGCGACTTGTGGGAGTCAATTTCGGGGTTGGCCAGTGTCCTTGCTGGTGATTTGTCGGTCAATAAATCGGTTGCTGATTGGACAAAAAATGGAACAAATTCCCCTTGTTACCTAATTTCAAAGTAGTATACTGGTTGATGTCAAAGCTGATAGAGAATAAAATATAGATTCATAAGTTTGTAGTTTTTATGAATGTATCAGTTAAACAGTGAAAATTAGGAAAACTTTACATGTCAATTTATAGTGTGTGCCTTTAAAACTTCTGCATGTGCCCCTAAAATGTTGTTAGGGGCTACTGTGCTCCTAGTCTAGTCTAGTCTAGTCTCCTAGTCTGGAGCCCTGAACTGTGTTCCAAAACAAAACATTTTAACGGTACGGGCACACTTTTTAGTAGTACCATATAGTACTTATTTTTCTTACTGTTTTAAATGGCAGTTTATGTGCAGTTTACACTGCACTATTTATTAATGTGCTGATTGCCAGTCTGCAAAATGAGACCAAGTAAACTTTGTTTGCTGATAGTTCTGTGGTTTAGCTAAATGTACCACTTCTATCTCGACGTTACTACTATGCAAAATTTACGGTTCTATGGTAGTTATCATACTTTTCGTAGTCATTAGTGGTATGCTTCTGTTGTGACATTGCAACTGAAAAATCCTTTAGATTCCGCGCTAAGATGATTTCTCTCAGAGGGTCTTTAACGCTGTGAATTGGTATTATAGTACAAAGTATGATCGTGTCATATAATAGTATATACTCAACTAATTGATAACTTTTTGAAATTTCAAGTCAATGAAAATAGACTGACTTTCAATCAATCTTTTAGTATGGCTAATTGGTTGGTATTTATAATGTAAGTGTCACCGTTATTAAAGCATCCAGTGGTGCGTTACAATACATATTAGTTTGGAGACAACTAATGGTCAATAAGCATAACTGATGTTCTAAGCTGCGACCAGCCCTTGTACAAAGGCAGTAGGCTTCTACATTCACTTTGAACGCAAAATACATATTTGCCCAAAACCGGTGTCGATATTATCCAATATTTTAAAATGCTTATATCGGCTTATATCGGCAGCTTATAATCTTGGAAAAAATTTTTAAGATCAGTTTATTTTCAAAAAGCTAGCTGCCTTCTGAGGATTATTTAAGCACGAATGTCTTGTTCTGTTTCAAAACTCTAACTTGAGTTTAAATCTGAAGATTCTAAGGGCGGGCATGTGTTTGACACACCAAACAATACTGCATATTAACATGAACAGTTTCCCCCTCACATCTTCTTTATTGGAACATTAAATGCAGCAATTAGGGGAGCGCTGCAGATATACAGCGGCTACACCGGTGGAACTTGCTGCAATTAAAGCCGTGGCACTCGGTGTGAACTCTCGAAGGTGTCAGAGCTCATCTCTCCGCCGCTTCACCTGATCAGAAAGGCCCCATGCTGGAGGGGAACAGGGTGAAGGAGAGCAGTAGGGGGTGGGAGCTAGGGAGCACTGAGGCTTTTGGCGTGTGTTGTTTTTCTGCTACGTGATGTCTATACCAATGCGGTCGGCATTAATTTTTGATGAACCATCGGCACAGCTTCCTCCCCTCTCGCCCTCTCATCCCCAACCCCACCTTACCCCCCTTTTGCCTCCATTTTCTCACAGCTGCTTTAACCCACATGTATAAACTTGCTTGGCTTATGCGAAGCTTCTGCATCGCCTCCATGGAACCTCTGTATCATTCTTAAAGTAGCAGACAAGGGTATTTTTTTTTTTTTTGCCAGGAACTTCTGTTTGAGTTTCATATTTGCTTCTGGATGCTCAGCAGAGATTTCAGCAGCAGAATGTACCGCTGAACGCAGAATAGTTTTCCATTGTACCACAAACAAAACATCTGAGTTGAAATTCACACAGCATATTATATTGTTTTTATTTTTTATGTAAAATGCTTTACTAAGTTATAAGCCATCGGTTGAGGTCATAAAAGCAAGTGCATATCTGGCAGTATTTATCTCTTCAGTGGGAAACGTTGCTTACAGAACTTGTTTCTTTTAACATTGCTGAATCCTCATTTTAGTTCTTATGTGGACTTTGTGTAAAACTGCATTGCAATGGGTATATCTCAACCTTAAAATGGAAAACTACAGTGTTTTTCGGACTATAAGTGGCATTTTTTCCCCCATAATTTGGCTGGCCCTTCGACCCTACTCAGGTGCGACTTATATGATACACTGGTACCTTGACATACAATCGCATCGACATATAATCCTTTCAACATCCGACGTAATATTTGACTCGTCATTTGTCTCACCATATGACCACATGCTCGAAATACGACAATAATGACAGCGCCGCAAGTTCATTGTTTTCCCGCAAGACAGATGCACACATTTTCTTGTGCGATGGGTCCCAAGAAAGTTACTGCAGTTGGTGGAAAAGTTGACTCAAACCACTGAAATTAGGAAGAAAATGCTAAAAAATATTAGCGTGGTGTAAGTGAACTGGCTAGACTACGCGCCTACTACTACCCCGCCTACCTACACATCCGCTGTCACCTCCCCCCAACTTCAGTTCGCCAGCAAGTTGAGGTGACAAAACGCTTTTGCTATTTTCTCATTTGTTTTACATGAGTCTTATTGAATGCATTTGTTAGACAGAACATGGCTCACCGTATCTGCATGCACCCGCCGTCACCCCCCCCCCACCTCTGTTCGCCAGTGTCAATAAGTTAAGGTGACAAAAACTTTTTTTTCAATTTACATTTATTATTATTATTATGATTTGTATTTAGAAATCATTTGTTTTACTATGTCATTGCTATTGGTAATTGTACCTGCAGTATTTATTAATGATTTAAACTAAGAGTGTGACAATATCTCGATACAGCGATATATCGCGATATTTTGCAACCCGATCGGTTATCGATATGCTCCCGCCAAGTATCGATACTTTTATTTGACATATTGGCCATTGGATGCTGTAAACTGCTCAATGTTTGTTGAGCAATTCCTTGGCGGTCCACTAGGGGCACTCAAGAGTGGCGGTGAAGGTAAAGTGCGCACAAGTTGTCTAGAGAAGAAGAGAGGAAGCCCCAAGTGGGTTGAATAAAATAAAGCTTTGTGGGAATGGTGGAGGAAAAAGTGACAAAAATATTGCTACAAATCACAAATGTGGACACACTTTAGATTTTACACCATCAAGAAAGGAAGTAAGGTGAACAAGGACTTTGCTGTATGTAAGAATTGTCTAACAAAAATAAGGTTCACTGGCAGCTGGTGACAAAGTGGACACGGATATCCTCACTGCTTCGCTTTCATCACGTGAGGTAAGAAAGTTTTGCAATGTAATTGATTTTTTAATTTACATGTATTTTGATGGCATTTGGTGTTGAGTGATATAAAATAAACCAGGACCCTAAACTGGATGAAAATTAATATCGAACAAGCCTATATGAATTTACTGATTTGATATTATTTGAGAACCACTTTCCATCTAGTTTACTACACAAACTGTTATTACTGTGATTTTGATGCAATAAGCTATAAAAAAAAAAATGGTTTGAATAGCTTCCAAGATATATAAGGTGATGTGCATAATTAATGTAGTCTACATATTAAAAATAGGTAATTATTGCATTTTTAATTTCTGTACATTCAATTCATATTTTTTTTTAATTCACTCAATTCTTCCAACACACACACACACATACACACAAATCAGGATTTCAACTCAAAAGCTATTAGGTAACTATTTTTTGTTTTATTGTTTTTAAGGTGAAGAATTTGACTGAGTCCGACATCTCTAATGCTGAAGCAGATGGTGGAAGTGCTCAAACCAATGCTTTTGGCAACAAAGGTCATATACAAACCAAAGACCCACCAATTTTATCATTGCCCCACTCCAAGCTCAACTGCTGACTGATTTAAAACTTTAAAGAAATTAATGGTGCCATTCATCATGATCTCTCCAAGAGATATCAGTGGTTGTGGTTTGTTTCCTCTATATATGCAGGTACACAATTTGCAGTAGATTCATATTTTACAGCAATGTGTTAGGTTTTGTGCTGGTTTTCTCCTAGTGTGACTTGTCCCTGTGATTGCCCGTTGATTTCACCTGTTGTGCCTCCTAGTGTATCCTCCAACTGCATCCTCCTGTGCTCACCTGTTTCTCGTTGTGTCGTTACCCCTTGTCTGTGTGTGTATATAAGCTCCCAGTTTTTTCCACTCCTTGTTGCGTCATTCTGTCAGGGAAACGCAGGAAGGCAGGTGGTGTGGACCTAATTGCAGGGAAACAAAAAGCAGCAAGGCAGGTGGCGGTGAACTCAAACGTTTTAATAACAACTAACCAAAAGCACAAAGTACAACCAAAAGGACTGGTGATCAAAAAGGCAATGTTCAAACCAAAACTTACTTAATCGGAGGGACTGGTACACGAGGGCTTGGACAAGACTTGAAATTGACATTGACATAGACAATTACGCAACAAGGAGTGAAAAGAAACTGGGAGCTTATATACACACACTCAGACAAGGGGTAACGACACAACGAGGAACAGGTGAGCACAGGAGGATGCAGGTTGGAGGATGCACTAGGAGACACGACAGGTGAAATCAATGGGCAATCACAGGGACAAGTCACACTAGGAGAAAACCAACACAAAACCTAACACAATGTTGCACTGAAAAGGTGTCACTGTTTAATAAATGACTTAAACAGTACTTTTTCTATTTTGAAATGTTTTTTTTTTTCCTTTCAACAGTTATATCGTAGAATATCATGTATCAAATTTCTGACCGATATATCGATAATCGCTGTATCGTGAGATAATCGTTATCGTGAGCCTTGTATCGCGAATCGTATCATATCGTGAGGTGCCCTGAGGTTCCCACTCCTAATTTAAACAGGGATTCTTGGCTGTGGAACTAATTAATCAAATTATAATTTTCAAATGGAAAATCTCGCTCGACATGCGACCATATCGACTTACAAACCAGGTCCTGGAACGAATTAAATTCTTGTGTAGAGGTACCTTTGTACTTGAGGCCTGGCCTCTACTTCGACTTGGTACAGTTGTTCAAAAGCGATACTGAAGATGATGATTTGAATGGATTTGGTAGTGATTTGGAGTGAGATTGAGTTTTTCGTTTATTGTTAACATTAAGTTATTCAGATAACAGCCTATTTAGCACTTTGTTCTCCGCTGTATTACAACTATAATGTTTGTGTTTGGTCTCTTAATAAAATGACCTCCCCAAAATTCGACTGATACTTCATTGCGACCTGTCCCCCCCCACCCCCCCCCCCTTTTTTTTTTTTTTTTTTTTTTTTTTTTTTTTTTTTGTGCGGAGTTAATTCATGCTGTGCTTGAACACTCTTGACATCCAAGTTTTTGCTAAAGCTAACCAATGAAAAACATCCAAAGTTGGGAGAAACGATTAGAGTTGTGCGAAATGTCCGATTATTTGCGATTCGGCCGTGGAAGATTCGAGAACTATTCACAAACATTCAAATTCCGATTATTGAAATATATCAAGCAAAGCGGAAATAAAACACAGCGCAGTCTTCGGGACGCAATGAGGAATTGGCAGGGAGTAAACATCATGCTTGTCATTACCCCGGTTCTACGGCTCTGGCTCAATTTATGCCGCTAGATTAAAAAAACAATAATACCTGACTGCTGCCGACAGCCGCTATAAACTAAGTCCACATAATGCTACGGTAGATATCACATGTATAAAAGACTACATGCGAAATGACAGACTCAGCGGCGTTAGCAACACATGTATAGAAAACTAGATGCAAAATGACAGACTTGCCACCTTTAGTAAATAGCCGCCATCTTAAAGCAGTAGACTTCCCTGGAAGGCTGTTGTAGCGAACCCTCCATGCGAACCTAATTAACTTTTTATCTAAAATACTCCTTAAATCGGCAAGATCTTGACTTGAATCTATCGTTAAAATGGTTTTAAAAGTTTGACATGTCGAAAGTAGACAGAAGGGTAATTATGCAATAACTGGATCAATTTTAACTTTTAACGGTTGATTCAATACATTAAATGAATTGTAGTTTAAAGCTGTTGATACAGAATGGAGACTTGAGTATTTTATTTACTGTTTTGAACTGTTATCTTTATACTGAAATAGTCGTTTATTTAAGCCTGAGAGGATTTTTGTACAATTTTGTAACTAATGTACGAAACAGCTAATAGCTGGGGGGCATCAATAATCGATTTATAATCGAATCGTAGCCTCTGAATTGTAATCGAATCGTTAGGTGCCCAAAGATTCCCACCTCTAGATACGATGTAGAATCACCTACACACTGAGGTTAATTAGTTGTATCTCATTGAGTGGCTAAACATTCACACCTTTGGACAATTTTGAAACAATTTAACGTATAAATATAACTAGAAAGGATTTCTTTGTTCTGAGTATTGCTTGTAAATTCTTCGAGCACCAAATTTGAAACCCAGTCACAAAACTGAAGCCTTTTTGCTAACCTTTGTTATTGTTGCTTGCACTAATCTTAATGGCGCTCTTGAAATTTATTTTTAATATTTGGCTAAGAATACTCTAACGTGTTCCCGACTGAGGGATGTAAAGTGCAAAACATAGTTCGAACCTTTCTATTGAAGTGTGAAACAGTGAATTTATAGAAAGGACAGGCGGATTTATCCTTTCCGTGCTAGTAAATGCTGAGTATGCAATTACACCAATAATGGAAGCGTTGTGTCCAAATTGGAGCCATTAAAGTGATTTAACAGAGTGTGGATTGGCCCTGGCATTTGCGGGAATGTGTACACACGGGGTGTATTGGAATGGATGTTTAATCACTCCCCCCCTTTCTTCAAGCTCAGTAATGGCTCAACTCTGGATAGAACTCACAGTACCGCCTACTCATTGGAGTCTGCAGTTCTGGGCCAGGATCTCCAGTCTGTTTGGAGATAGGTCTAGGTTTTGAAATTTATAAATCAAACATCTTTGGAAAACCGTGTCACAAACAAGAATTGCCAGATAACACTTCAAAATTTGTGCGGTTCATAATTTAGCAATTGAGTGAAATTCAGAGCACTATTTGGCTCATGGGGTAACTGAATTCTTTGAGAAGAAAATGATCCAGCTTTTTCTACATTCTTTCTTCATTCCAGCTTTGAAAAGCATGTACTTTCCACCTGTTTCACCGCTTACTGCCCTCCCACCCATCCAGCATCTCCTTGTCTTTTTGCCAGTGCGCACTGGAGTGGAGCCCCTATATAGGCGTGGCGTCCTGGGGAGAGCTCGTGAAGCATTTACTAGAGCCTTTGCTGTATTAAACTGCCAAGCACAGAGTCCCTCATTCTTTCCCTTTGCCTTTCCTCTGAAATTGTCATACATGCAAAGAGGTAGCCGCTGCCCACTAATATGCCTGATTTAATATTGTATCAGACGGAGTGAGGGATGGATTGTAGATGATAAAAATCTTGAAGGGTCAATGCAAATCCTTAACTCGTGAAAGAAATAAACTGAGTGTGTTGCGCCATTGACTGCTGCTTAAGGCCAACGCACAAAGACTGAGCGTTGAGACAGAGTTGGGGGGGGGGGGGGGGGGCCTAACTTTCCTCTTGGGTGATGTGGTTTTCTTCATGATTATAAGAAAACTTTTCTGGATAGGTTTGTGTGTGAGTATGGGTGTTATGCTTCTCAGTTTTGCTTCCTATAAGAGTTAAGTCCTGGAATTGCTCTTATGTACCAGTAACCAGTCTGGTTGCTAAGTTTAGGGCTGAAAGTAATACCCATCGGCTGCTAGTTTCCCAGCCCTAGCTCTTCTCCATGCATGCATGGCCTCCCTGAGCCTTGTGTTCTCACTGGAACAGAACTTGCATCAACCTGTTAGTTTCACACACACAAATTGTAACCATTTAACTATCTGCAGTTGGGCATGGGCATTAATTTAGTTCAAAGTGTGATTAGAAAGTATTAAATGAGATTTGCTGATACCTGTTTAAACCCTGTCATCAAGATGTCCAATCCATTTGAACTGGGAGGGATGAATGAACCCTAGTGACAATTTTATTCAAATTCACCTCAAAAGGATGAAAAGAGCCACATATTTGGACGTCTGCCATCATCAATGGCGCTGATAGAGTTAAGGGTTTTGTCCATGCACTGCCAATTAGCTTGTGAGACATCACGTGGCGACAGTGGCGCCCAGTGGGGCGTTTGAACCCGGTATCCGAGAGGAATGTCTTTGTGCAGGGGCTGTCTGGCAGAGCTGGCTTTCAAATCCCAACATGTGGACCAACACTCGGGAAGGAGGACCACTCTACCGCCACTTCACTTTATCCCTTCGTCCTGAGATCGATAACTTTGTTGAAATTTGTTTTAAAAAAGCAAGGGGACTTTGCTCAACTCCTTGATTTGAATCCACATTTGTGGCTTTCGCTTCACTAGGTCGTGTTTTTATCTTCTTATTTTTTTTCTTTTCTCCATAGTCCGGATTTCTGCGATATATTCAACATATAAAGATGCAAATACTGGCTACATCATAATTTTGGATGATCTCTTGCGTGTGTTTGTCTGCTGTGTGTTCGTGTGTGTCCTGATCGAAGGCCAGACCCTCCTTCACCAAGCATGTAAGAAAAACGAAGTGGATGTTGTGCTTAGCATTTTGGCATCCCCCGGTGTTGACGTCAATGTTAAAGGTAAGACTTTCTATCTCTGTGTCAATCCCCCACTGTGACGTATTAGCACAGTAGGGGTGCTAAAAAGGAATTGAATGTGGAACACAGCATTGTCGAAGTTGACCTTTTGTTGAAATGTAAAGGGTGTGTCTTAGTTCAGAGGTAAAGGTTTTTAAGACTTTGCCACTTTATTTAGTTAAATGTTGTATGTAAAAAAAATTTTTTAAATTCGTCCCCATGTGAGCGGTTTTGGAAGATTTTTACTGATTTATCATGCTTTTTATGGCAAAAAAATGGACCTTAACAGTTTATATATATATATATATATATATATATATATATATATATATATATATAATATATATACAGTGCCTTGCAAAAGTATTCGGCCCCCTTGAACCTTGCAACCTTTCGCCACATTTCAGGCTTCAAACATAAAGATATAACATTTAAATTTTTTGTCAAGAATCAACAACAAGTGGGACACAATCGTGAAGTGGAACAAAATTTATTGGATAATTTAAACTTTTTTAACAAATAAAAAACTGAAAAGTGGGGCGTGCAATATTATTCGGCCCCCTTGCGTTAATACTCTGTAGCGCCACCTTTTGCTCCAATTACAGCTGCAAGTCGCTTGAGGTTGTTTCTATCAGTTTTGCACATCGAGAGACTGACATTCTTGCCCATTCTTCCTTGCAAAACAGCTCGAGCTCAGTGAGGTTGGATGGAGAGTGTTTGTGAACAGCAGTCTTCAGCTCTTTCCACAGATTCTCGATTGGATTCAGGTCTGGACTTTGACTTGGCGATTCTAACACCTGGATACGTTTATTTTTGAACCATTCCATTGTAGATTTGGCTTTGTTTTGGATCATTGTCCTGTTGGAAGATAAATCTCCGTCCCAGTCTCAGGTCTTGTGCGGATACCAACAGGTTTTCTTCCAGAATGTTCCTGTATTTGGCTGCATCCATCTTCCCGTCAATTTTAACCATCTTCCCTGTCCCTGCTGAAGAAAAGCAGGCCCAAACCATGATGCTGCCACCACCATGTTTGACAGTGGGGATGGTGTGTTCAGGGTGATGAGCTGTGTTGCTTTTACGCCAAACATATCGTTTTGCATTGTGGCCAAAAAGTTCAATTTTGGTTTCATCTGACCAGAGCACCTTCTTCCACATGTTTGGTGTGTCTCCCAGGTGGCTTGTGGCAAACTTTAAACGAGACATTTTATGGATATGTTTGAGAAATTGCTTTCTTCTTGCCACTCTTCCATAAAGGCCAGATTTGTGCAGTGTACGACTGATTGTTGTCCTATGGACAGACTCTCCCACCTCAGCTGTAGATCTCTGCAATTCATCCAGAGTGATCATGGGCCTCTTGGCTGCATCTCTGATCAGTTTTCTCCTTGTTTGAGAAGAAACTTTTGAAGGACGGCCGGGTCTTGGTAGATTTGCAGTGGTTTGATGCTCCTTCCATTTCAATATGATGACTTGCACAGTGCTCCTTGAGATGTTTAAAGCTTGGGAAATCTTTTTGTATCCAAATCCGGCTTTAAACTTCTCCACAACAGTATCTCGGACCTGCCTGGTGTGTTCCTTGGTTTTCATAATGCCCTCTGCACTTTGAACAGAACCCTGAGACTATCACAGAGCAGGTGCATTTATACGGAGACTTGATTACACACATTTGGATTCTATTTATCATCATCGGTCATTTAGGACAACATTGGATCATTCAGAGATCCTCACTGAACTTCTGGAGTGAGTTTGCTGCACTGAAAGTAAAGGGGCCGAATAATATCGCACGCCCCACTTTTCAGTTTTTTATTTGTTAAAAAAGTTTAAATTATCCAATAAATGTTGTTCCACTTCACGATTGTGTCCCACTTGTTGTTGATTCTTGACAAAAAAATTAAATTTCATATCTTTATGTTTGAAGCCTGAAATGTGGCGAAAGGTTGCAAGATTCAAGGGGGCCGAATACTTTTGCAAGGCACTGTATATATGTAGCTAAGCTCCAATTCAGAAGCGCTTATCTGCTAAAATTAGGCCCATGTAGGTCCTTTTTTAAATTGCTTTAATCAGACTGATCACATTTTGGTCTTTTTTTTTTTTTTTTTTTTCCCCCAGTTGTGGGAATGACAGAAAACCAATCAATCATTTGATGAATAAAAATTGTAATTATTTGAATCACCAGAATTGTTTATTAACTTTTCATTTATTTTGTTGACATATCTGCTTAATACAGTGTCTGCTAGCATGGTTGTTAGCTTGTTGCACTAGTGTAGCTGCTCATCCTCTCTTGCTAAAAGCCTCAAAACTTAAATGTACTGATGTGAAAAGCTTTGAGCACTCTGGGAACTACAAAATGTAAGAACATTACACTGTTGTAAACTGATGAACTCTTGACACTTTACCTGCAAACCATAGACTTCATAACCTATTGACATGACACGGGAAACTGGGCCGATTCGTAGGGGGCCTATTTTCAAAAACTTCAAATTCAAATATTTGCAAAACCAAAGCTGCTGTCGACCTAAAACCAAAAGGGGCACCTACCTTAGCCATATATGAGTCTCCATGAGCAGCAGCATCAAAAAATTCTAAGTTATTCCCTTATAAAATCCCGATTATTTTCTATATAAGAATAACACAATTTAAAATGGCTATAAAAGTCTGAGATTTTACACTAGGTGCACAAAAATCTCCAAATGCAGAGATAATCGCCTAAATTTTCAGGATCAATAACAATTATTTAACGTATTTATATATAAGTACACATAAGTTTTTGACCAAAAGAACTTTTTTTTTTTTTTTTTAATTTACTGCAAGTTTTCAACAGCTAATAAATCAATTTAACATTAGAAATTTAATACTTGAGGAAAACATGCAGAACCAATCATAATAATATGTAAATAATAAATACACATTCACAACTTATTATAGACTAGAATATCCATTTATTATCATTATACACTACATACTCTTAGCAAATGAGGCTAGCGTAAACAGAGCTTTCTGGCGAAAATTCTTGTGAATGAATGCTTAAATCCCCGAATTCTTCATAGATATGGACGTAGAACAGTCTCGATTCTTGGTTAAAAGTAAAGAAACTGTACATTTTGCATTTATTTTACGTATATTGACGACGTACCATGCCACTATGTTAGCGAATGAGGCTAGAGGCCGCCTGGCGTAAAACGAGCTTCTCTGGCGAAAATTCTTGTGAATAAATGCTTGTCCCCGAATTCTTCATAGATATGTACGTAAAACAGTCTCAATTCTTGGTTAAAAGCAAAGAAACCGTGCAGGTAGCATTTATTTCACGTAAATATTGCCAACTATGAGGCTAGTCAGTTCCATGTGTAAACAAAGAAGAAAATTCCTGCAAATAAATGCTTCAATCACGCATGTATGGTTCGAAAAATATAATATTTACCTTGAATCCTTGAACAAATCACTCCTGAGACAATCCTGCACATTTGTATGTGGTACAGCTTTCGTAGTTAAATCCAATCGTAAGTAAATCCAAGCTTAAATCCGACATGAGCGTGTGCCATCTTCGGCTATTACTAAATAACGCTCGGCCCCCTCAGATAAGGCGTGACACAAAGAATGACGAAGTGTCAGGTCAATAGATTTTTTTTTTTTTTTTTTAATTCTATGCTGCAAACATTTTTATTTTGATAGATAATTTTATCTTTGCCATTTAGACCATGTAGGATGGACACCTCTATATGAAGCATGTAACCATGGCAGTACTGCCTGTGTGGAGGCTTTGCTACGTCACCGGCCCACCCCGCTGATTAATTTTGTTGTGGATGGAGTCAGCCCTCTGCACGGCGCCCTTCTCAATGGTCACCTGGCCATTGCTAAAATGCTTCTGGAGGCTGCAGGTGTGTCAATTTCAGAGTAATGCAGTGGAAAGTAGATTTGAATGCATTCGATATGGCTTTAAATATATCGCAAACTAGCAGTATGACCTGGCATTTCCGGGCATACTACTTGTGCTGGGTTGTTGGGGGTAAGGTTTGTTAAATCGACACATAAGAAACCTCGAAATCAGGGCTTCCCCATTATCTTTTTAAATGTTTTTTTTTTTTTTTTTTTTACATATGCTGGATGGATTTTTCGAGCAGTATAGCCCAATGTTGCTTGGGTTTGTGTAACATGAATGCAATGCAACCGAATGACAAATAAAACGTACTTAGAGATGCAGCTGGAATGTAGTAATAGTAAAAGGACACGTTAAAGGGGTTAATGCGCACTCGCTTTTCCATCACAGTGTAAAGTATTGTGACGAGCGATGTGGAGAAGAATGAGACACTTTTTGTTTCACTCTTGCTGCTCTTCTGCCCCATACACCACAAGAGACCGCGGCTTTATTGAACAGAAAATACCAAAACATAACAGTGGCAACCACCACTCTCAAGGTTGCCACAGATACGTATGAACTATTGCAGGCGTAACGCATAATAAATTGGTAGCTACAGTATGAATATCCAGCCAAAATCAATCCCTTAGTAATATTTCGGAAAATTGTTTTTTAAAAAAAATTTTTAATCCAGCAAAATTGCAATCGCACCAAATGCATCTTTTGCCCAAAAAATGGCATTTTCACCTCCACAATCGGGTCACCTTTTCTTTGCTAATTTTTGTTTGAAATTCATTTTCCACACCAAATGAAGGTCTGCAAAGATCCAACATATCTATAAACACTCCCTGAAGGATTAAGTACAACTGTTTAAATTTTGTCAAAATCTGCCCAGCCGTTTCAGTCCATAGGGAACGAACACACGCACACACCCCCACACACACACTCACACAAATAGTTCCTTTTAGATATAAGTATTGATATTGATACGTGAATATGTTCTGAAAAAGAATTGCTTTATTCATGCAACTTATGGATTGAAAAATCAATATGGTCACAATAGGTTGTGAATGAAATAAGTTTATAGTACTTTGCATGTTTAATTAGCCAACTCTCGCCATGTGTCCTAAATGCTATCCATCTTCTATGTGGTGGCTGATTTAATCAAATGGCACCCCCATCTCACTGATGGAGTCATATAATGTGGAAATAACACTTGTCTGGCCTGCAAAAAGAGCCAATCCTTTGGAATTTGCTATTTAGTTCATAATTTACTACAGCAGTTGGCTGCCTGTCACCGCTGGTGTAACTAAAACAAGCTTTTAAGGTATGTGGCCAACAAACACAACTGAGCTTATTGGCAGATGAAATGTGTCGATGTTGTCAGCACAGCCAGTTTGATTGTTAACGGTTCTCTGCGAATATGACTCCAAACTGGTTTGGAGGTTTGAAAGTTCAACCAAACTGAGCAGTAGTGTGAACGATTAGATAGATGTCTAATCTATTTGAACTGCATGTCAGGATGTTCACGGACCCAATCACAAACACTTATGAATAGGGGTACCTCACGATACGATGCAATTTGAGATATAAGGCTCACACTAACGATTATGTCACTAGTAGATGTCCAACTCGTTTGAACTTCAAAAGGATTGGCCATCTAGGGCCCTCAGTGGCAGCCAATGCACTGAGCATTTCATGTCATTTCCTGTTGATTTTTGGTCACTTCCTTTTGCTTTTAGGGCAGTTACCCGTCATATCCTGTTGATTTTGGATTACTGAAAAGGAAGTGACTCAAAAATGTCCCCAAATGAATAGCACTCAAAATCAACAGTAAGTAACCTGTAAATGTTCTAAAATGAACAGAAAGTGACCAGTAAATGCCCACAGAAGTGTGAATGCTCTGGTTTCAATGCCATTGACGACACTAGACGTCCAGTCCAGTCAAAATGAATTGGATGTCTAGCGCTCTCGATGGCAGCTAGCGAACTAATGTAGATACTATTTCTAAAGGAAGATTTTGACAGCAACATGTTTGTTCCTTGTATTTTTTTAAACAATGAAACGTTTTTTAACGATAATATATCGATTCTTGGTGGGAGCTTATCAATAACTTTTTGGGCTACAAAATATCGCGATATATCACCTTTTTGATATATTGTCACACACCTACTGATCATTGACTTAAGTATTTACTTAATTTTTTGGTTTAGTTAAAATTAAGACACCCTTCCAAATTGAGTCTATTTGAATCGAACGGTTATTTTTTTCTGATTTACTTACACCTCTTCCTTTTTGTGTTCATTTTATGACTTTCGCTATAAACACACATTCATATTCTGTCCTCTAAAAATAAATTACACTAGGATTGTTTGGTCCCACAGAGGACACAAAGCCATCTCTTTTTGTTTTCTGGCCCTTTCTGTGAAATGGTGAGGTTGAGGCAATTAAAAGAGGTCAGAGGAAGAAGCGGCGTGTAAAATTATGTGTAAAATTAGAGCAACAAATGAAGTACGCGCATGTGTTTGTGTGTGCGTTACTGTTTACAGCAGACTTTACTAGCCTGCTGTAGGTCAGCTTTCCACACAGGGACGTAGCTTCAAAACGGAAAATAAAAACAAGTGGTGAGTAGAATAGGTTCAGTTGGAAGTGAGCTGCAGGCTTCACCATTCAACTTGTCTCCTGACTTTCTTCTCTTTTCTCACACTTGATGGCCTTCTTGTCTCGCGGCTTTTGAGTAGACAGCATTCATGACTCCAGGCTCCAGTGTCTCAAGTGGGCTTTTTGGTTAAACTACTGTATAACTTGTTGACTTGGCCATCTTTGACAAATGTACTTGTTTTGGCTTGAAGGGGAAAGAACAATCTGGTTACTACTGTAAAAACATATTTTTGTTGGGGAAACGCAAATATGGCACTTTTTAATTATTTCATAGACTATGGTTTAATATTGAACAATTATTTTTATTTTAAGTATTCTCAATTTAAAAAAATATATATATATTTTTTTTTAATTGTATTTCATTTTAATAAAATTCTCTGATTTCTGTTATCCTTGATAAAAGTAATTTTATTTCTTGTAATTAAATTGAGATACAGTGATCCCTCATTTTTGGGGTTAACTGGGACCAGAACCCCCCGCAAAAAGTGAAAAACCACAAAGTGGGGTTTAATCATATTACCTGCGTGATGCGTGGGGGAACTTATGCCTCCTGGATGTCGTGTCTGTCCACTCACGGGCGAAAAGAGATTGTTGCTGGAATATGATGATTCACTTGCAGGTAAAAAAAGTTCAAATTTCCACGGTTTGTAGCGAGCTTTGGGTGCTCTCAAAGCGGGTGAAAATGGTGAAAAGTATCACTAAAAATTATCCTGGAGGTCCAGGAGGTGTTTGAAGGGGATAGATTTCCATGAAATCCATTTTTAAAATGGTAAAAAAAAGTTAAAATTCCACTGAAGGTTGTGGATGTTTGTAGCGGGTAAAAACGGTGAAAAGTACAGCTGAAAATTACCCAGGAAGTCCTTTTGTTGAAATTTCCCGATGAGACTGGTAATACAACAAGGTAAGAGGTTGCGATGTGTGAATCCAGTCAGCTCACAAGATATAGTGGCATGAAAACGTATCTGAACCTTTTGGAATTTGTCACATTTCGTCATAAAATCACCATCAAATGTGATCTGATCTTTGTCAAAATCACACAGATGTAAATGCAGTGTCTGCTAGAGTTGTTCCGATCATGTTTTTTTGCTCCTGATCCGATCCCGATCGTTTGAGTATCTGCCGATCCCGATATTTCCAGATCTGATTGCTTTTTGCTCCCGATTCAATTCCAATCATTCCCGATAATTTTTCCCGATCATATACATTTTGTCAATACATTAAGAAAAAAAATGAATAAAACTCGGACAAATATATACATTCAACATACAGTACATAAGTACTGTATCTATTTATTATGACAATAAATCCTCAAGATGGCATTTTCATTAATATTCTTTCTGTGAGGGGGATCCACGGATAGAAAGACTTGTGACTAAATATTGCCATTTAGTGTACTTGTTGAGCTTTCAGTAAATGATCCTGCAGCCATTCAACCCAGATGCATGATGGGAAGTGGAACCATGACTGTGCGTAGTGCTACCAATTGATATATCTTCTCTGCGTTGGGAAATGACATAAGGTGTTAAGAAAAAGATCAATTGCTACCTTGCTTCCCCACATTGCTTCCCATGATATTTCTAATCGTAGGGAGAGGGATTGTAAGGCTTTAGCCTATTAAAAAAGGGCTCCAAAGGCTGCCAAAATTCACTCTAATCATTTTACGCTGCCTTTTATCTCTCTAAATAAGTAAAATGGCGCCATTACATATTGAGCGTGACAATGCGTGAGTGGGTCATGCAACGTATGCATTAATTGCGTTGAATATTTAACTTGATACATTTTTTAAAAATTAATTACCGCCGTTAGCGGGATAAATTTGATAACCCTACCTTAACCCTAAACCAGGGGTGTCCAAACTTTTTGCAAAGGGGGCCAGATTTGGTGTGGTAAAAATGTGGGGGGCCGACCTTGGCTGACGTCCTTTACGTAGAACAATATATTTAAGCAAATTTTAGCAAGCAATTCTGTGTGTCACATTTGCTCTATTTTTTTTGTATTATTATTAATAATTTCAACAATCTCGCAACAAGCCTTTGTGGCGTTCTCTTTCGACTCTCGGGATCTTGCGAAATACTGCTGCTGTGAAATTAAACTAGCTTCAAGTTGCTTCAATTTCTTGCTGCGTATCTTCCCTGTAATCTTGTCGTACATGTCAGCGTGTCTTGTTTGGTAATATCGCCTCACATTGAACTCTCTAAAAACAGCGATTGTCTCTTTGCAAATGAGGCAGACACAGTTGTTGCGTGTTTTAGTGAAGAAATAGTCCAATTTCCACCCATCCCTGAAGCGTCGGCCGTCGCAGTCAACTTTGTTTTTTGTTGTTGATTGTTGCCGTTTTAGAAAATTGGAAGTCAAGGGTCACACGGGGTAATGTTGCTTAGAGAGCTGCTACCTTTTAGTGGGTAAATGAGGAGAGGCATTTAATGTGTAAGCAGTACTGCTGACCAATTTAATAAATCTGTGTGCGGGCCAGACATTATTGATATTATGACAGAGGCTGGGGGCCGGATGAAATTTGACCAGGGGCCGCATTTGGCCCCCGGCCGCTCTTTGGACATGCCTGGCCTAAACTATAGACTCTGGATGAGTGTAACATATTATGTCTGTAACGTTAAATACAATTAGAAAACGATTTAGTTAAAAAATATACAGTAAATATATTAACTCTTTCACTCCCAGCCATTTTCACCAGAGCAAGGCCGTTCGCTCCCGGCCGTTTTTTCTGGATTTTGACTGATTTTGCAAGGCCCACAGAAAATTCTGTTCTATTGCTATATAAACTTTGAACCCACCAAAAGAAAGATTGGACTCTCTTCTTTCAGCAGAAAAAATAGTAAGTTCGTATCTTTTTCCATTCTTTAGAAATCAGCATTAGAAAATAGCTTAGTTTGAGCAATTTTCCAATTTATGATGAAAAAACGGAGAAAATGAGCTTTTTGTAAACGCATACATTTCAAACATAACTTTGACTTTAACAAAGCTATTTTTTGCATTAGTTACATCCCAAACATCTGAATAATGTTTTCCTTTTACAAAATACTATGAACAACCAGACAAATAGAGCTTTAGATAAAATAGTAACAATTTATTCACACACAACGACTGAGAGATGACGGTTTGTCGCCGAGATGACGCCGTTGTCGCCACGTCGGCTGTGTAAACTTTTCCCTCTTCGTTGTCTGTCTCACAAAAATGGATTATTTTTGCATTTCTGCGGGGTCTGCTAGGCAAGCCGCTCCACGGGGGGTTTCACTCGTTTTGCACGATCGTCCAGCGCCTGGTGTCCCAGGCGTCCTCTTGTTGTTTTGTCCGGAAGGAGCGCCGCCTGGGCTCAATCCGCCAGCGCTTTGACAATGCTTCATATTTTAATGAGGAAAGCATGCAAACAATTACAGAAGGGGGAAAATAAGTAAGTGAACCATCTGCCTAAGGAGACTTGAAGAGCAATTAAAACCAGTTTTTACCGAACAAGTCAGGTGTGTAACCAATCACTGTTGAGTGGTGTAAAGCTGCCCTGCCCACTATAAAACACACCTGGTAAGAATTGTTTTGATGAGAAGCACTGTCCAATGTGCGTCATGGCTCGGTCAAAAGATCTGTCCGAAGACCTGCAATCAAGGATTGTTGATTTGTATAAAGCGGGGAAAGGATACAAAACCATCTCTAAAAGTCTGGATGTTCATCAATTGACAGTCAGAGAAGTTGTCTACGAATGGAGAGTTTGGCACTGTTGTTTCTCTCCCAAGGAGTAGCTGTCCACCAAAAATGATGCCGAGAGTTCAGCGCAGAATACTCAGAGAGGTATAAAGTGTCTGTGTGCATAAAGTGGAGTGTCTGTTAAACACTTACAGAAATCACTGGCACAGTCCAATATCTCTGTGCACACATCAACTATATGTAAAATTATGGCCAAGAACAGTGTTCACTGTTCATGGAAGTACTCCACAGAGGAAGCCACTGCTGTCTAGAAAAACATTGTTGCTCATTTAATGTTCGCAAAAAGGCACTTGGACACTCCACAGAAGTTTTGGCAAAAATATGTTGTGGACTGATGAAACTAAAGTTGAATTCTTTGGGAGTATCACACGTCATGTGTGGAGGAAAAATGGAACAGCTCACCAACATCAACACCTCATCCCCATAGTGACGCATTGTGGAAGGAGCGTCCTGATTTTGGGCTGTTTTGCTGCATCAGGGCCTGTTTTTCTGCATCACGGCCTGGACAGCTTGCAATCATTAATGAAAGAATGAATTCTAAGGTTTATCAGGATGTTTTGCAAGAAAACCTGAGGCCGTCTGTCAAACAGTGGAAGCTAAAATGAGGATGGATGCTGCAACAAGACAATGATCCAAAACACAGAAGTAAATCAACTTCAGAATGGTTTCAGAAGAATAAAATAAACGTTCTTGAGTGGCCAAGTCAAAGTCCAGACTAGAACCACATTGACATGCTGTGGCATGACCTAAAGACAGCGATTCATGTCAGACATCCCAGGAATCTGACTGAACTACAGCAGTCTTGTAGAAAAGAATGGGCCGAGAGTAGTCCTGATCGATGTGCCAGACTGAGCTGCAGCCACAGGAAGCGTCTGGTTGAAGTTATTGCTGCCGGGGGGGGGCATAAAATGAGATAGTTCACTTTTTTTCCCCGCCTTGTCATTGTTTGCATACTGTCCTCATTAAAATATGAAAATCTACAAATGTCTGGGTGGTTTTAGTTAAAGCACTTTTTTTCATCTGTGTGATTTTGACAAAGACCAGATCACATTTGATCGTGATTTTTTGCAGAAATGTGAGAAATTCCAAAAGGTTCAGATACTTTTTCATACCAATGTAAATCAACTCTTAATTTGTTCTATGGTTTGTCAATCAGCATAGGGGAGGCTGCGATGGTACGCAACCAATCAGCTTATGGGATAAGGCCACTTTAATTGGTGGACTCGTCCATCGATCATAATGGGGAAGGCTGCGATGGTATCCAGCCAATCAGCTCACGGGGTGAAGCCAATGTTATTGGCAGTTTTATCAGTTAAGGCTGAGGCTGCAATGGTGCTCTAATGTGTCAATCGCTCAGCAGGAACCAATCATATGCCTTTTATGACTCCCCTTGGTATGTACAAAGCCATGTCATGTATGCCTTGCTGCGAAACAATGTCTCCTGCACCGCAAAATGAAACTGTACATTTTTTGGCCGCCGCGGCGCAGTTGGTAGGTAGTTGTCCTTGGACCGAAGGGTCAGTGGTGGTTCGATTCCTGGGTACAACTGCCCAGTGTTGAAGTGCCCTTGGGCAAGGCACTGAACCCTGATTTGCCTCCAATGGGTTGACAGCTCCTTGCATGGCAGCAGCCCCATTGGTGTGTGAATGTGTGCGTGAACGGGTAAATGTGTGCTAATGTAAAGCGCTTTGGGCATGGTAACCATGCAGATAAATGCGCTATATAAGTACAGTCCATTTACCATTTTAACCATTTTTTTCCCATTTATATTTTTGGATGAATACTTTTTAAGACCCTGCAATACACTGAATTTGCGAAACGTGAACCGAGAAGTCACGAGGGATCACTGTAATTGCAAACATGTTATGCTTGGTGAAAAATTGATGGTTACGTACTGACATTATTTTCATGGTCCAACCTTTTCTCAGTTCATAGGTCTGATGAATATTTCCAGCTAAAATGTAAAGGGTCCGTCCGTCGGGAAGTCGAATCTCGGATTCAGGAGGAGCAGTGTGGTTTTCGTCCCGGCCGTGGAACAGTGGACCAGCTCTACACACTCGGCAGGGTCCTCGAGGGTGCATGGGAGTTCGCCCAACCAGTCTACATGTGTTTTGTGGATTTGGAGAAGGCGTTCGACCGTGTGCCTAGGGGAGTCCTGTGGAGGGTGCTTCGGGAGTACGGGGTACTGAGCCCCTTGGTAAGGGCTGTTCGGTCCCTGCACGACCGGTGTCAGAGTCTGGTCCGCATTGCCGGCAGTAAGTCGAATTCGTTCCCAGTGAGGATTGGACTCCGACAAGACTGCCCTTTGTCACCGATTCTGTTCATAATTTTTATGGACAGAATTTCTAGGCGCAGCCGAAGCGTTGAGGGTGTCCGGTTTGGTGGCCTCAGCATTGCATCTCTGCTTTTTGCAGACGATGCGGTGCTGTTGGCTTCATCAAGCCGTGACCTCCAACTCTCACTGGGGCGGTTTGCAGCTGAGTGTGAAACGGTTGGGATGAAGATCAGCACCTCCAAATCCGAGAGCATGGTCCTCAGCCGGAAAAGGGTGGCATGCCCTCTTCGGGTCGGGGATGAGATCCTGCCCCAAGTGGAGGAGTTCAAGTATCTTGGGGTCTTGTTCACGAGTGAGGGTAGGAGGGAGCGGGAGATTGATAGGCGGATCGGTGCAGCGTCTGCAGTGATGCGGACTCTGCACTAGGCCTGTCGCGATAACAAATTTTAGTGTGCGATAATTATTCTCATAAATTATTGCGATATGCGATATTATTGCGCCCCCCCCCCCCCCCCAATTTTTTAAACCAATTTACAATAAGACAGTGCGAATACATTATATATTAATAGATGAAATACACCCATTTAAACGCGATATTTACTCTTAAATTCAAATATACTTTTTGAGCGCCTTGAAAGGTGGAAAAGCGCTATATAAGTATAACACCATTTACCATTTAAGAAATCACAACTAAAAACAATAGACCATACCTCTTAAGTAAAAAACAACAATATTGATACCGCACAGAAACACAGAATAAATAAAATGTGTTTTAAAAAAAAAAAAAAAAAATTGCACTTAACAACTTCAGCATTTAGAAAAATGAAAACGTTTCCCGTCATAGCTTCTGCAATGGTGTTCCATAGGGATGCAATGATAGAGTTAAGTCATGGTTCGGTACGAATTTTGATACGAGGGACACGATTTTCGATCCGATTCAATACATTTAATGCTCTGTAAAAAAAAATATAACAATTGTATTTTTTTTTTTTTTTTTTTTTTTTTTTTTGCTAACGAGCAAAAATTAAATTGCCATCATATAAACATGCATTTTAGTGCATAATATTTATGTGCTTACTTCTTACTGATATGACAAAAAAAATTGTATAAAAGTGCTGAGAACAATCTTTACTGTTTGTAAAGTGAGGCAGGGCACACCGTTGATTGCTACAGCTCTCTTAGTAGCTAGGTTTACTACATGAGCAAGACATCCTATTTATGGTCCAAATCCATTTGTGTCACGTACTGATTAACAATATTTGCAACATTATCTATAGTCACTGGTATGGATTGATTTGGCCTTCTTAACCTCATGTGACAAATGACAGTTTAGAATTCATCGATGTAGTATATGGACTACATGTCCCATAATCACTCTGGGCTCACGTAGCCAATGGCATGGGAAGTAGCACATCTAGTTTGCCATTTCATGATATCTAGTGTGTGCGCGCAACCGCGCATTAAAAAAGTTAGCAAGCGCCGCTGAAGTCACGTCTGCTCATTACTACACAACACCAGCATATGAGGGCTTTCATATACAGGACGAGTTTGAAGCACAGCGCTCTTACCGGTAATTTCATTCAGCTGTTCGTTGTCAAAGTGAGGTTATTCGTAGCAGCCAAGTCGGTAACAATGTTTTGGCGGACTTAATTATAAATATCCAGCGTTGTGCCGAAAAATAGCCGCCCCGCGTGAAATGTCACTCCTGACGGGAGCGCCCACACGTCAACAACACCGGCGCGCCATAGATGGTCCACAGTCACTCCGGAGCACTGGCGCGGCCGGTATACGTTGAACAATAGGATATAATGGGAACAATTGGCTCCGGCGCTAGTTTTTGGGGGACCTGGAACGAAGATGCATTTTGCGCAGTTGGTAACGAACTTTTAACAGCACGTCTGCTGCACGCGCACACACACGTGCACGCGAGGCGATAAATCGCAGCGGAAAAGTTACCGCCTTCATTTTTATATATCGCGCGATAAATGGAATTATTGCATATTGCGACAGGCTTACTCTGCACCGGTCCGTTGTGGTGAAGAAGTAGCTGAGCCAAAAGGCGAAGCTCTCGATTTACCGGTCGATCTACGTTCCTACCCTCACCTATGTTCACGAGCTGTGGGTCGTGACCGAAAGAACAAGATCACGGATACAAGCGGCCGAAATGAGTTTCCTCCGCAGGGTGTCCGGGCTCTCCCTTAGAGATCGGGTGAGAAGCTCGGTCATCCGGGAGGGGCTTGGTGTCGAGCCGCTACTCCTCCGCGTTGAGAGGAGCCAGTTGAGGTGGCTCGGGCATCTGGTTCGGATGCCTCCTGGACGCCTCCCTGGAGAGGTGTTCCGGGCATGTCCCACCGGCGGGAGGCCCCGGGGTCGACCCAGGACACGCTGGAGAGACTATGTCGCTCGGCTGGCCTGGGAACGCCTTGGAATCCCGCCGGAGGAGCTGGCTGAAGTGGCTGGGGAGAGGGAAGTTTGGGCTTCCCTGCTGAAGCTGCTGCCCCCGCGACCCGACCCCGGAATAAGCGGAAGATGATGGATGGATGGATGGATGGATAAAATGTAAAGCCCAGAGTAAAATATCGGTAAATTACACGTGATTAATATGACTCTGGTAATTAATCGACTAACAAAATAAAAAGCTTGTGGCAGACCTGATGGACGGACACTTTCCCCCGATAGGAAGCAGGCTAGTGGGCCAGATGCCTTTTGCATGTTTCCCTTCTTTCTTTTTCTAGAGCCTGCTAGTGCCTCCTGGACCTATATGTTGTATTTTTTTTTTTTTTTTTTTTTTTTCCACAGGAGCATTCACTCGGTCGTCCTTGTTTCCAGCAGGCAGGCTGAGCCAAACTGGCAAGGTTTGAGTTAGGCCAGAGAGGGCAACACTGGCACTGGCACACCAACAAAGGCTTTGTTTCGGAGTGATCTCACCCCTTTGTAAGCCTGTCTGCTCGGAGGCCTTGGCCTGTATATGCTTGTGAGTGTGGTGGGTCCCTTCAGGCTTATGGACCTGGCAGGGAAAGGATGCCACGGCTGAGGGCAACGCTAACTCAAGCCCTCTCTCCCCCTCAGTCTTCCCATTGCCCAAGGCCATCTCACATGACCCCTGTGTGTCTATGTGTGTATGTCTGCGTGATGTCTCTTTAGCAGGCAGCACTGCTGAACTATTGAAAATGTTAATGATAAAAATTGTCCCAAGGTTGTGCAATTCAGAGGTGCACACATAAAATGGTGGTGTGATCATAATGCCATCATCCCACTGCCCTTTATTGAATTGTGGTATTTACCCTATTGTAGAGGCGTGTGAAATTTCCAATTCTTAGATGATTCGCGATTCGGCCGTGGAAGATTCGAGAACGATTCACAAACATCCAAATTCCGATTATTGAAATATGCCAAGTAAAGCGGAAGTACAACACACTCAGCGCGCCGCGCGGTCTTCGGGACACAATGAGGAACGAAGCGAGAGTAGCTAAACATCATGCTTCTCATTACCCGGCCCCTCGGGTAATGCCAATGCTCAACTGACGGCTCTAGCTCAACTCATGCCACGAGATGAAAAAAACACAACAACAAACCTGACTGCTGCCGAAAAGCTGCTACAAAGTACATCCACATAATGTTACGGTAGATATCATTTATATAGGACTGGATGCAATATAGGTTCGGTAGCGTTAAGAGCACATCTAGAAAAAGCTAGATGCGGGCGTTAGTAAACGACCGCCATCTTAAAGCAGTACACTTCCCTGCAAGGCTGTTGTAGCGAACCTTCCAAGCAATCCTAATTAACTTTTTATCTAAAATACTCCTAAATCGGTAAAATATTGACTTGAATCTATCTTTAAAATAGTTTTAAAACTTTCACATGAGGAAAGTAGACAAAAGGGAAATTACGGAATAACGGGAGCAATTTTAACAACTTTAATGGTTGATTCACAACATTAAATTAATTGAATGTAGTTTAAAGCTGCTGATACAGAATGGGGACTGGAGTTTATTTACTGTTATTTTTGTATATTTTTTTACTGCTATATGTTAACTTGATACTGAAATAGTAGTTTGGTTTAGCCTGAGAGTATTTTTGAACAATTTTGGAACTAATGTACAAAACATTAAAAAAAAAAAAAAAAAAAAAAAAAAAGGAGGGGGGTGCATCAATAATCGTTTTATAATCGAATCGGAGCCTCTGAATCTTAATCGAATCGTTAGGTGCCCAAAGATTCCCAGCTCTACCCTATTGTAATACCAACTATAAAGATGCAAACTTTAGTGGCGCTGATTGTTTCAAAGTTTTCCCATAAAACTACTATACAGTAATTGTTAGCGACAAGTAGTTGATTAAAGGGAATTAAAGGGGTTTAAAATTTCCCGTAGATGCCACAAGATTATTTAATTTTACTGTACACCATGATTGCATTATTTTAGACAAATAGTTTTGCTGACCAGGCGGCACAGTGGAAGAGTGGTTAGCTTGTCTGCCTCACAATTTTGAGATCAAGGGTTCAAGCCCGGGCTCCGTCCTTCCTTCCTTCTGCTGTGAATTGAAATGAGTTTATCACCAGAAGATGTTCAATCTGTTTGAACTGGGAGGGTGTCAGCGAATGAAGTTGCCATCCCTCCTGCTTCAAACGGATTGGGTGTCTATGGCTGTATTTGGCAGCCAATACTAGCCAATGGGTTAAATTGGGGGCATTTGAAGTCGTTTCCTTTTGATTTTTGGTCACTTCCTTTTGATTTTGGGGCATTTTCGGGGAACTTCTTGTTGGTTATTGGTTAATCAAATATTTTTTTGTTGCAGCCTGTTGGTCTTTTATTTTTTATGTATTTTTTATTTTTTTAATAGTGACACCTTTTTAAAATATATCGATTCTTTGTTGGAGCTTATCGATAACCTTCTGAATTACGAAGTATTGCGCTATATCACCCTTTTGATATATTGTGACACTCCTAGTGGTGAGTTTCCATGTTCTCTCTCTGCCTGCGTGGCTTTTCTCCAGGTCCTCCGGTTTTAGGGCTGCAGGTATCGAATATTGTAATAATCGACTGAAAGTTCTATGGATTAATCGGATAAAACATTTTTTTAAGTAAAGAGCAATTATAAATATACTTGAGAAAACAAGACTTTTAATCTAATATTGAACCATTTTCAGTCAATGTCTTTATTTTCGATGTACATTGTTGGAAACAGCCAACAATTGCCTCTCAGATGTGACTAGAATAAAAAAAGACTAAATCACTGCTTTCACTCAAAAAAAAAAAAAAAAAAAAAAAACGTCTAGATCTTATAAAATAAGTACAGTGCCTTACAAAAGTATTCGGCCCCCTTGAACCTTGCAACCTTTCGCCACATTTCAGGCTTCAAACATAAAATTTTAATTTTTTGTCAAGAATCAACAAGTGGGACACAATTGTGAAGTGGAACAACATTTATTGGATAATTTAAACTTTTTTAACAAATAAAAAACTGAAAAGGGGGGGCGTGCAATATTATTCGGCCCTTTTACTTTCAGTGCAGCAAACTCACTCCAGAAGTTCAGTGAGGATCTCTGAATGATCCAATGTTGTCCTAAATGACCGATGATGATAAATAGAATCCACCTATGTGTAATCAAGTCTCCGTATAAATGCACCTGCTCTGTGATAGTCTCAGGGTTCTGTTTAAAGTGCAGAGAGCATTATGAAAACCAAGGAACACACCAGGCAGGTCCGAGATACTGTTGTGGAGAAGTTTAAAGCCGGTTTGGATACAAAAAGATTGGGGGTGGCATGGCTCAGTGGTCGAGTAATTGTCCCCCAACCCAGAGGGTGTGGGTTCGATTCTCCGCCCTGATGAACTCGTCTAAGTGTCCTTGAGCAAGACACTGAACCCCACGTTGCTCCTGGTGCTGCGTCACCAGTAGGTGGATGGTGAGAAAGTGTAAAGCGCATTGAAAGGTGGAAAAGCGCTATATAAGTGTAACACCAACCAACCAACAAAAAGATTTCCCAAGCTTTAAACATCTCAAGGAGCACTGTGCAAGCCATCATATTGAAATGGAAGGAGCATCAGACCACTGCAAATCTACCAAGACCCGGCCGTCCTTCCAAACTTTCTTTTCAAACAAGGAGAAAACTGATCAGAGATGCAGCCAAGAGGCCCATGATCACTCTGGATGAACTGCAGAGATCTACAGCTGAGGTGGGAGAGTCTGTCCATAGGACAACAATCAGTCGTACACTGCACAAATCTGGCCTTTATGGAAGAGTGGCAAGAAGAAAGCCATTTCTCAAAGATATCCATCAAAAGTCTCGTTTAAAGTTTGCCACAAGCCACCTGGGAGACACACCAAACATGTGGAAGTTGCTCTGGTCAGATGAAACCAAAATTGAACTTTTTGGCCACAATGCAAAACGATATGTTTGGCGTAAAAGCAACACAGCTCATCACCCTGAACACACCATCCCCACTGCCAAACATGGTGGTGGCAGCATCATGGTTTGGGCCTGCTTTTCTTCAGCAGGGACAGGGAAGATGGTTAAAATTGACGGGAAGATGGATGCAGCCAAATACAAGAACATTCTGGAAGAAAACCTGTTGGTATCTGCACAAGACCTGAGACTCGGACGGAGATTTATCTTCCAACAGGACAATGATCCAAAACATAAAGCCAAATCTACAATGGAATGGTTCAAAAATAAAGGTATCCAGGTGTTAGAATGGCCAAGTCAAAGTCCAGACCTGAATCCAATCGAGAATCTGTGGAAAGAGCTGAAGACTGCTGTTCACAAACACTCTCCATCCAACTTCACTGAGCTCCAGCTGTTTTGCAAGGAAGAATGGGCAAGAATGTCAGTCTCTCGATGTGCAAAACTGATAGAAACATACCCCAAGCGACTTGCAGCTGTAATTGGAGCAAAAGGTGGCGCTACAAAGTATTAACGCAAGGGGGCCGAATAATATTGCACGCCCCACTTTTCAGTTTTTTATTTGTTAAAAAAGTTTAAATTATCCAATAAATTTTGTTCCACTTCACGATTGTGTCCCACTTGTTGTTGATTCTTGACAAAAAATTGAAATTTTATATCTGTATGTTTGAAGCCTGAAATGTGGCGAAAGGTTGCAAGGTACAAGGGGGCTGAATACTTTTGCAAGGCACTGTATATATATTTCTTACCTAAAAATATCAGTACGCTTGATAGCAGACATCACTTAAATGTTAGGTTTTTTTCCCCACGTGTTTCAAGTGAATTTCCATTTTTGTCAAACTATCAAGTTCTAAGTTTTAAGTTAGTCTAAACTGTAAGTCCTGATAGGATTTTGAATTTTTGCAGTGTTCAAAATAAATGTATGATACCTGCTGTATTGGAGCACATTAGGGACCAGTGCTACTTGTTTTATCCAGCAATGACTACTTAAGCTAACATTGACAGTTAGCTTTATTAAGTTTTTATTTTACACCCTCATCACTCTACAGCATGATGTTTTCACAGATTAAATAAAGCCTGTATGTAAGACACGTTAGCCACGCATCGACAGTGGTCATAATTAATAGAAACCTAGCCCTCCACAGGGCTAACGTTACGTGAATGAGTGACAGTAACGTTAATCTTATTTATTAGCGCTGAGAAGTCTACTGCTTTAAGATGGTGGCTGTTTACTAATACCGCCGAGTCTGTCATTTCGCATCTAGTTCTACATACATGTGATATTTATGAGACTCATCAGACGCTACCTGCTACCACCGTACCATCATGCGGGCGTAGTTTTTAGCAAGGTTGGCGTAGTTTGTAGCGGCTGTCGGCTGCAGTGAGGTTTGTTTTTTATTAATTGCTTCTTCCTCTACGCACATGACGCCGGCGCGTTGTCCCGTATTAAAAGTAGTCTGGGCAAAATGTGAGACTTAGAGCTGGCAAAATTAAATAATTCCTAGAGGTGAATAAAATTACTATTACTATTACTATTATTAGTTTTTAAACTTGAGTTGCTCGAGTATTTGTTTCAGCTCTATCCGGTTTCCTCCCGCATCTGAAAACATGCACAGTTAGGCAGGTTGAACATGCTAGATTGTCCTTAGAAATGAGTGTGAGCGTGATTTTCTGTCTCTTTGTGCCCTGTGATTGGCGGGCAACCAATACAGGGTGTACAGCGTCTACTGCTCATAGGTTGCTGGGATAGAATCTGGCACCTCCGCAACCCTTGAAGGATTCCTGAAACGAAAAAAGATGAATGAGTTTGAATGTTTTTTGACTAAGTGACATTTTATCATTTCCTATAGTATCCCATGGCACACTAGCTAGGAATTTATAAGTAATTAAGGCAATAAAGTTGTCTGAAAACGGGGATACCATTGAAGTCTTCCTAAGTTTTTAACCTTCGTATCTGCAAGGGGGGGGGGTCGAATCCCCATATTTGTTAACTGTACATCTTTATGTGGCTGAAAATCTGAGTGGCGATGGTTTGAGATTGGTTGGCCAATGTGTTATCAGGCTTATATCGTGTTGATTATGTGCAAACACCCATAGGTTCCCCTCCCTTCTTAGAAGGCACCTACAGAATGCTATTTTTATTTAGCTTAATGAAATAGGCTCAAATCCTTCATTTTTAAGGCCCAATTTTTTTCATTTGTGGGATTCCATTGACCGTAATACAGCCAATCCATTTTGACTAAGACAGTTTTTTTTTCAACCGGTGTGCCGTGGCACACTAGTGTGCCGTGAGAGATCGTCAGGTGTGCCGCGAGAAATTATCTAATGTTGCATTTATATATATGTAAGTATTGTAATGTCCGTAACTGTGCGGGCCCTTGAAGGGGTCATCAGACTGCAGAGTGGTGACGTAGCGGGAATTAAGCAAGGAGGGAGGGAGAACGGCGTCAGAGCGTAGTTAGCGGTCACATGTTACGATGCCGCTGTTATTTTGTTAATTATTTTCCATTGTTGCCACAATAAAGTGGGAAAGTCATCACAGACTCCTCTCCTTTATATTTCCCCATTCAGGGCTATTACAATATTTTTTTACGTCGTCGGGTGAAGTTGCAGTAGGAAGGAGTAGGTAGAAACTTCTCAGTCGTGTGCCGATGAGCACAGGATTGCTTGTGTAGCGTTCAAAAACTGCTCAGATTTCTAGCCATCAACGACCTTGTTGTCCGCGACAATTTGGACCCCAGCATGTCTAGTGCACATTATTTGGTTAAACTCGTCATGTGTCGATAGACTCGAAAGTTTCCTTTCTATTTTATCCATACAGTATGTGAGGACCGTCAATCCTCCCCCAGTGTTTTATTCCAACACATTGTCAAGGACAGCAAAAGGCTGACGGCTATAAATCCGAGCCGTTCGTGAACACGACACGAACAGCTCTCCTAAACGTCATCTCCAAACGAAACGCCCTTCACTTCAAAACTACTGGATGGACTATTTTGTTCACCTTCGTGAAAACAGAGAAACTGGCGACTTTTTTGATAAAAACTACAAAGGTAAATGAGAAAGCCCCCAAAGCCAGTTACCTTGTTGCTAAATCCAAAAAGTCCCACACTGTGACAGAGACTTTAATACTACCTGCCTGCAAAGCCATTGTCTGCGAGATGCTCGGCCCTGATGTGGTTAAAAACATTGCTCAAGTCCCCCTGTCTGATAAGTCTGAGCTTTTTCAAGCCTAATCGCTATAAAAAAATAAAAACAGAAAGACGGAGAGCTGTTGAAGAATAAGGATATCGACTTTGTGTTCATCGAAACAGGCTCGTTTCACACTGAGTAAGTATAAATAGTGAGAAATTAAATATAGTTTTTTAATTAAATATACTATACAGAAAATAATTTTGGAACATTTTTGGTTTGTGGTGTGCCGCGAGATTTTTTCCAATGTGAAAACGTCCCGTGAGTCAGAAAAGGTTGAAAAACACTGGACTATGAGGGGTGACAGCAGTCAAAATGGATTGAGCACCTATCGCCGTCAGCGGCATGGTGACATGATCTTTTTGAAATGCACTTGATTTTTTTTTTTTAATCAAATCCAGAAATTCGAACTCTTGATTCCTACTCTGGATTGGTTAGGGTTTTTTCTTCAGTCACTAAATGTTTTTGTTTTGTTTACAACCTGTTGGAGTGGCTTCTATAGTATGAATGGCACCTTGTATTGGTGACAAGCTGAGTACATTACGCAGTGTGCGTAGGCAGCTGCTCTTTTGATTGTTCCTGTTCCAAAGGCCACCTCTAGCTCACCTCCAAATGATCACAACTCACTAGCAAGCGCAGGGAAGCTTACTGAGGATAGGGTACAAAGCGGAAGAATCCAACCAAAGTTAATTCACAAGTTTGACTTTGGCTTCCCAATGTCAAAGGCTTCTTAAACCTAAAACTGTGTTTTAATGGTGCACTCACTTTGCACAACCTTGGAAATGTTTAAAACACTTGGAAAAGAAAATGTATACGGATACAGTGGGGCAAATAAGTACAGTATTTACTCAACCACCAATTGTGCAAGTTCTCCTACTTGAAAATATTAGAGAGGCCTGTAATTGTCAACATGGGTAAACCTCAACCATGACAGACAGAATGTGGGAAAAAAAACAGAAAATCACATTGTTTGATTTTTAAAGAATTGATTTCCAAATTAGAGTGGAAAATAAGTATTTGGTCACCTACAAACAAGCAAGATTTCTGATTGTCAAAGAGGTCTAACTTCTAATGAGGTCTGAGGCGCCACTCGTTACCTGTATCAATGGCACCTGTTTTAACTCATCGGTATAAAAGACACCTGTCCACAACTTCAGTCAGTCACACTCCAAACTCCACTATGGCCAAGACCAAAGAGCTGTAGAAGGACACAAGAGACAAAATTGTAGACCTGCACCAGGCTGGGAAGACTGAATCTGCAATAGGTAAAACACTTGGTGTAAAGAAATCAACTGTGGGAGCAATTATTAGAAAATGGAAGACATACAAGACCACTGATAATCTCCCTCGATCTGGGGCTCCATGCAAGCTCTCACCCCGTGGCGTCAAAATGATAACAAGGACAGTGAACAAAAATCCCAGAACCACACTGGGGGGGGGCTAGTGAATGACCTACAGAGAGCTGTGACCACAGTAACAAAGGCTACTATCAGTAACACAATGTGCCGTCAGGGACTCAAATCCTGCACTGCCAGACGTGTCCCCCTGCTGAAGAAAGTACACGTCCAGGCCCGTCTGCGGTTCGCTAGAGAGCATTTGGATGATCCAGAAGAGGACTGGGAGAATGTGTTATGGTCAGATGAAACCAAAATAGAACTTTTTGGTAGAAACACAGGTTCTCGTGTTTGGAGGAGAAAGAATACAGAATTGCATCCGAAGAACACCATACCCACTGTGAAGCATGGGGGTGGAAACATCCTGCTTTGGGGCTGTTTTTCTGCAAAGGGACCAGGACGACTGATCTGTGTAAAGGAAATAATGAATGGGGCCATGTATCGAGAGATTTTGCGTGAAAATCTCCTTCCATCAGCAAGGGCATTGAAGATGAGACGTGGCTGGGTCTTTCAGCATGACAATGATCCCAAACACACAGCCAGGGCAACAAAGGAGTGGCTTCGTAAAAAGCATTTCAAGGTCCTGGAGTGGCCTAGCCAGTCTCCAGATCCCAACCCCATAGAAAATCTGTGGAGGGAGTTGAAAGTCTGTGTTGCCCAACGACAGCCCCAAAACATCACTGCTCAAGAGGAGATCTGCATGGAGGAATGGACCAAAATACCAGCAACAGTGTGTGAAAAGCTTGTGAAGAGTGACAGAAAACGTTTGGCCTCTGCTATTGCCAGCAAAGGTTACATAACAAAGTATTGAAATGAACTTTTGGTATTGACCAAATACTTATTTTCCACCATGATTTGCAAAAAAATTCTTTTAAAATCAAGCAATGTGATTTCCTGTTTTTTTTTTTTTTTTTTTTTTTTTTCCACATTCTGTCTCATGGTTGAAGTTTACCCATGTTGACAATTACAGGCCTCTCTAATATTTTCCAAGTGGGAGAACTTGCACAATTAGTGGTTGACTAAATACTTTTTTGCCCCACTGTAGCGATATGGCTGGGCAAGATCAGGATCAAAGTTTGGAAAAAGGTTTTATCTGTGATCAGTTGTATCATATTTAATTAATAATAAGGATATGCTGAGTAGGTAATCAGGTTTTTACCGGTCCCTCAGAGTCCAATCTTGATGTTTTCAGATTTTTTGGGGGTTATTACACTCCAGGTGGAGTAAATGGTAAAGCCAAACACATACAACAAAGAAAATTACATATATTGTGCAATAAAATACAAAATATATTTTTCAAACCTCCACTAGTTAAGGCTAATATACAATGGTAGACGTTATTGTGTAAAATTGCCAGTTCCAGTTAAATAGTAATGACATAAAAACCAAGTTTAGAAAAAATTATAATAAAGGAATTGAAATCAGACGATATAAGTGACGATGATGTGGCTGAACTAATGTAATTTCCGAAATTGATAATCTGACAATATCCTCCGAAAATACTGTTTGTACGTCTTCTGCGAAATTCTACACATTCTGTGGCAATAGTTTAAAACTGTGGCAAACTTCCATGTCCATCCCGTACATACATTGTTCACATATTCATACATTGCCAAATAAAATATAGTTCTGCCATATAACTGAGCAGGCTTGCACAAGATCAGAAATACTCCATTGTTACTTCCACTTAACAAATCTGCAAAATCTTGATGTTGCTTTTCCCATTGATATTTTGCATCCCAATAGGCTGCCATTATAGTTGGCTAGGCTTTCCTTGTTCTTGCTTCACGGCGCTAGCTACCATCTCCCAGTCGACTGTGATGACTTGCCCCTGGCTGACGTTCACTCACTCGTCCTGCCTCTTTGCAGGCAGTTAAGGGAGGAAGAGATGATGCTTAGTTCCTTTTCAGACCAGAGACACAAAGAGGGAGAGCAGCATCTTCTTTCCCTCCCTCTTGGCCTCTTTTTGCGCCAATTTTACCCCCTCCTCCACTTGGGTTTTTATATTCCTTGTCTTCGCCTGCCCTCTAAAGGCCAAAGGGCTCTGCACTCGGTGTGTTGATGAGTACATTTGTGTGTCTCGGCGTTCACTCGGCATGTGAACTCCTCTGCCATAGCTGCCGAGGACACACACAGGATGGTGTAATTACCATGTGCTCCAGTGTAATCCCCCAGGTGCTGCATTTATCTCCACCGCAGCATATGTGAAATCCAGCGCCAACCTGAATGCACTTTGCCATCCCATAACTGTGTACGTAGGTGTGTATAATCAGCATTGTGTCACATTTTTCAATACAGGCAGTCATTTGACACTAGTTAGTGTGGGTAATGACATTTATATGCGTTTGGACAGTTGTAGCATCATATTGTCCAAGTGATTTGGAGTCAATGATGGAACACACGACTGCTCCAAGTGGACAATTTGAATTTGTTAGTTGGCTACCACTAGGTATGTTTACATGGACACTTTTATTCGAATCGAAAGCTGGTCGGAATAAAAACATGTCACATACACACCCCATTCAGAATATTCTAACTCGATCCAGCCCATTCTGATTAAGATTCTATTCCGAACGAGTGGGGTGGTTTATGCAGATCGATAATATGATCGGCATGCATGAAAACACTTTATTCCACAATTTGGGAACAAAACGTCCTTACCTGTGACGTCAGTATATGCGTTTGTTTTTCCCGGAAGATGGTAGAAGCAGAGCAAGCTCAAGACTGGGTAGGCGCAACTTGCGCTAGACCAATGGTTCTTATAGGTAAAAATACCAAATCCAATAAGTTTCACTTGTGGATTCACCGAACCCTTCGGAATTATGTAATAAAGATTTTTTTTTCAAATTCTAAATCAATATATCTAAGATAGCAAGCTAATAATGATTAAATTCCAGTTCAAAATTCTTATTTTGACAGCATGTTTTATAAACGGGTCAAAATTTGAGACCACGCTGGCCACTGGTCTGTTGTTTTCTCTTATACCAAGTGCGAGTCAACCTTCCACTGAAAAAACCAGTTCTCCTTCCATCAGATCGAGGAGTAGCAGTTAAAAGAAATGGATTAAGCCTGTAAATCGGAAGTGAAAGAGTCCAAAACCTGGTCTAAAAAGCCACTTTGCTTAGATTTAATCAGCGTACGAAAATGGGGCTCTGCATTTTTTACCTTTGCCAAACCCCTTAGACTTACTCACCGAACCCCTGGGCTTCGATCGAACCCAGATCAAGAACCACTGCACTAGACTAAAGTGGTCTGTATCTGAGACCAACGCGTTGCTGGAGATGTTAATAAATCTTAAAATTGTTGAAAGACGTGATGGTGGAGATCAAGAAAAATACACGAACTAACGCTAATGTTTAATGTCTAAATAGAATGATATTTTGTTGACACTCAAGTCAGTAGGGCTTCCTCTTTTTTAGTTTTTCTGGTACATTTATTTGTTCATGCTGCCTTCACATGCTGTAGAAAAGATTAACCTTACCATTTTGGTAATTAAGAGTATGTCCTGTTCTTGTGCTTCTGTTGTCGTAAACAGACATAACAGACATCATTTTGATTTGTTCCGTGGGGTAAAAAACTTTTTTAGATCCTGTTAATCCATCTACAATAACAAAAAGAGAATGCATCAAAATACAAACGGTAAGTTTTTGTTTGTAACTGAACATTTTAGCGAACACTTGGTTCAAAAATAAGATTTTTATAAATGTGCACACTACACACGTGGAAATTGACGATAAATCTTCTTTAAAAGCTTAGCATCGTATTCACCGTAATTATGACATGTAGAATCTGCGCACGTCAAAATTTGTTCCGACTGATGTTCCTACGCATGAACACGCAAGACCTAATCGGATCGATATTTTTAGTGTCCATGAACATAGTGCATCTGATAAATTTTAAACCGAACGCTGATCAAATTGAAGAAATTTTGTCCATGTAAACCAGGGGTGTCCAGACCAGTCTTCAAGGGCTGCAGTGGGTGCTGGTTTTTGTTCCTACCGATCAAGCACAGACCATTTAACCAATGAGGTTTCTGCTAAACCAAGCAGCACCTGACTAGAGCATGAATTATTTCTGAAAATCCTGTGGGTCACGGGATTCCCGCTCGGATGGAAGTCAAAAATTTTATGAATACTGTGATTGGGACGGGAATAACAGGAGTGGGCGGGAGCGAGACCACATAAATAGATGATTTTCACCTGTGTTAAAAAACCTAGAGGACCGAAGTCTCCATTTTTGTTGTTTTATCATCTCAGGTCAACGCTATCTCGATTTTTGTTGGCACGTCAAAAGAAATACACATTTCAATATTCCAAGTTTCTAACACTTCGACTTCAGGCTACTACATTTACGCGGACTCAACATGGCAAATGGTGGAGGCCAACACCGGAAGAGAGCACTACACATGAAACTCGGAAATAATGACCCATCGGTTAAACTGGAGTAGTTGGTTGAAGGAAGGTCCTGGTTATTAGAAAACTTCTTGAGAGTGGAACACGACTGTGCCTCTACAAAATATGCGGTGTATAAAAATTGCGCCGACGAGTATATAGTGCTGTAGTGACTCGGGGACGAGTGGTAATCCAAAATCAGTCATCTAAAAAGAACAATCCATTGACTTTGTTAATGACCAATTTAAGAGTGTTAAAAAAATGGGTGCGATGGGATTGGGAGTCATTCTACAGGAGTGGGACGGGATGGGATTTACTTTTTGACTCGGCCCCTGGTTTGAGATGGAATGGGGAATTTTTCTCTGGGAGCGGGAAAGAACGGAAGTGAAAATCAAATCCCAATTCATGCTCTACACCTGACTACAATCAACTGATTACACTTGTAAGCAGTGTTGTTAATCTTAAAAAAGTAATTACGGTTACAAGTTACTTCTCCCAAAAAGTAACTGCGTTAGTAACCGTTACCTGAATGTAAGAGTAATTAGTTACTTGGCAAAGTAACTGGTAATCATTTTCAAGGTTTTTTTTTTGTTTTTTGTTTTTTTTTTAAAAAACAGGTCACACAATGTGAAGTTTAAAGGGTTTTTGGGACAATTGGCCCTAGCGCAATTCTTTACCCTTTGCTTAACTAGATGCAGGGGTATTGCGGATATTGCGATAACTAGATAGTAACCTTTGCTATGTGTGGAAGTCATTTAATGTTGTGAATCAACCGTTAAAGTTGTTAAAATTGCTCCCATTATTGCATTAGTTCCCTTCTGTCTATTTTCGACATGTGTAAGTTTTAAAACTGTTTCATCATTTAAAGATAGATTAAAGTTTTTGCCGATTTAGGAGCATTTTAGATAAAAAGTTACTTAGGTTCGCTAGGAAGGTTCTCTACAACAGAGCCTTCCTGAGAAGTCTACTGCTTTAAGATGGCGGCTGCTTACTAACACATCTAGTTCTGTATTATACAAGTTGCTAATGCCGCCGTGTCTGTCATTTGCATCTACTTCTGTATACATGTATTTACCGAAGCATCATGTGGGCGTAGTTTGTAGGCTATCGGCTACAGTCAGGTATTATTGGAGCCACCTAGCATAGTAGTATCGCGTTTGCAACGGCGTCACACTCCCTTGCCTCCTCCCCACTCCTGCTCTCTCGTCTCTGAGTCCATCTTTTTCAGACTTTTCTCGCGTCAGTCAACCAACATCGTAACACCTAGTAACGCACACCTTTCCCGCCTCAGTAACAGTAATGGCGTTGCCAAGATGAGAAAAGTAATTAATTTACTCACTACTGAAGAAAATAACGCCGTTATATTCTAACGCCGCTATTAACAACACTGCTTGTAAGGCACTAGATTAGTGCAAAGGTCCTGTTTATTTGGAAAGAAATCCAGCACCCACTGCAGCCCGATGTGGAAATAGTTTGTGGACTCTTGATGTAAACATACCCACTGACGACTATAGTTGTCTGCCTTTCCCTTACGGTTCAAATAGATGGGACGGTTATCGCTGTCAATGGCAGCAAAGGAAAGCTGGAGTCAAGAGTTGAATCCCAAACCATCAGTCAGTATGAGTGTTACGCACTTTTGAGCCCTGAGCTATGCTACAAGGGCCCCTCTCTACTCCACACCAGTGCCATATTTATATGTCAGCTGCTGTTGACACTGTGACAGCAGTTTATGCTGCAAGGCATAAACTTTCTTTTGCATCTCTGTCCATACCAGCGCTTACTTACATTTAACAGAGACACGGGTGATCATCGTACTAAAAAAAAATTACACTCGATGCTTACATCTACTATGATTAAATACCGTACATTGAATACCAAGAAACTGTCAAATCGACAAAACCTCAATACAGAATGACCGTACCTATGTAAGAAATACATTCTGCTATACCATGTTACTGATCCCAAATGAATATAACCTCCTGAAAACAGATATCCTGTCCCGTCTCATCTGCCTTCCGTTGTTTGATCGCTGCATTTGAAAACGTGGCCACTTATGTAAAAGTTTATGTAGATTAATTCCACAAGTTATGCAGATTTTTTTTTTTTCCCGCATTAAAAGGTAGATGAGCGCTGACCTTGGCAAACTCGCAGCTACTGCACCCGCCATTACTTTCTGTCCATATTTCAAAAGTGTCATCCTCAAACCCAGTGACTTTTGTAGCCTTTTACATTTTCCACCGCAAGTGTAATGCTCCGACTCCCAAAATGGCTTTTGACAGCCCTTCATCTGTTTGTGTGTCACATTTGAAGCTGTGCACTCGCACACGAGTGGCAAGGCTGAGCAGTCAAGTGGCTTGAGAGCAGGTGGCCACAGAAATGCTTCTATAAAAAACGCAAACAAAAGGGCCCGCACTTGACACACAGGTCCGATACTGCCGTTCGGTATGACTGCAAAAAATAGAGACTTGAAATCAGCATTGGAATAAAGGTGAGCATGCGCTACATGAAGTAATACAGTCGACTGGCAAATTTTTAAATCTCGCCTAACATACAAGACAAGTGCAGGTCTGCTTCTGGTTTCGAATTTCCAGAGTTTTTCCCCGTAGATCAAACAAAGATTTATGATGAACCACCTATTTATTTGAAAATACTCAATGTTGTACACTTGGCTTGAGTTTTGAGCGAGCTTCAGATAGTGAGAAAATCTGTTTATATATTTGTTTAATTTTACATATATTGTAGATGGTAGGTTTTGCATTACATGCAAAGCTACCATCAATTAGCTCATTGGCTGCCATGTATTTGCGTTGAAAACGGAGTGTATATTATTCCTCCAGGTTCCAGTCTCCTCCGGCAAACAGACGATAAAAGTTCTGCCGCATTGGACCTTATCTCTGATGCTAGTCAGAAAGCAGAGCTCCTCCGCAGCGCTCAACTGGGCGACTCCAACCTGAACTGCACTGGAGTGTTGAATTACGATCTCCTGGAGGCGGCCTCAGGTATGCTAGCAAACCTGCTGGTGTGTTACCAGGAAGAGAGCGGCCTGTCCGACTGCATCCGGTCCAATGATGCGTCGCACACGTTGGCACGTGCCCTTGAGACGCACCCTCTCCAAATGGTAACACTGGACTGGACGGACCAGCAAGCGGTGAGTCTGGCAGGTGACATCGAGACTCTGCTGGAGCTGGCCAGAGGGAAACACTCGGAGCAGGTGTGCGATGCGGTGAAGGCATACAAAGGAGACAGTACAGTGGTCTTCATGCAGCTCCTGGACGATCTTGAATGCCAAGGAAAAATCTTAATGCCTGAAGTAAACCCATAGAAGTAGGAAGCAATGGTGGCCATTGTTGGCAGTCACAAAGAGATGTTCATATCCAAGTACATATTTTTGTTTACGTTCTACTGTCACACTGTTTTGCCTTTTTTTTTTCCATCTGAAAAGTAAAGGACTATTAGTACCGTCAACAAGTTTGTAAATTTTGCACTTTTTTTTTTTGTTTCACATAAAATATATTGGTTAGAAATCAACTGTGTAGAAACTTTTATTTTCATGGGAACATTTTTCACACAGTTCTACATCTGATCTCAATAGCTTTCACTGCTGGCCCAAAGTATTGGCACCCCTTCAATTCTCTCAGATAATGCTCAATTTCTCCCAGAAGATGATTGCAGTTACAAATGCTCTGGTAGTAATATCATTTATTTTGCTTGCAATGAAAAAAACACAAATGGAGAAAAAAAATTAAATCATTTTACACAAAACTCCAAAAAGAGGACAAAAGTATTGGCACCCTTTGAAAAACAATGCGATGCTTCTCTAATTTGTGTAATTAACAGCACCTGTTACTTACCCGTGGCACATAACACTTGGTGGCAGTAACTAAATCACACTTGCAGCCAGTTAAAATGGATTTAAGTTAACTCGACCTCTGTCCTGTGTACATGTGTGTACCGCATTGAGCATGGAGAAAAGAAAGAAGACCAAAGAACTGTCTAAGGACTTGAGAAGCAAAATTATGAGGAATCATGAGCCAACTCAAGGTTACAAGTCCATCTCCAAAGACCTGAATGTTCCTGTGTCTACCGTGCGCAGTGTCATCAATAAGCGTAAGTAGAGATGTCCCGATCGATCGGGATTCGGGTCCGATTACGTCATTTTCAAAGTATCGGAATCGGCAAAAAAATACCGGACATGCCCTTTTTTAATATATATATATATATTTTTTTTAATTAAATCGTTTTTTAATTGTATTTAATGTTACAGACATAATATGTTACACTCATCCAGAGTCTTTAGTTTAGGCTTAAGGTGGGGTTATCAAATTTATCCCGTTAACGGCGGTAATTTTAAAAAAATTATTACGTTAAAATATTTAACGCATGCGCTGCATGACCCACTCACGCATTGTTGCGTTCAATCTGTAATGGCGCCATTTTACCTATATATAGAGCTAAAAGGCAGCGTAAAATGAGTACAAGGAATTTTGGCAGCCTTTGGAGCCTTTTTTTTAATTGGCCAAAGTCTTACAATCCCTCTCCCTACAATTAGAAATATCGTGGGAAGAAAGTAATTGATCTTAACACCGTATGTTATTTCCCAAAGCAGAGAAGATATATCAATTGGTACCACTACGCACAGTCACGGTTGTACTTCCCATCATGCATTTGGGCAGAACAGTTAAATGGCTACAGTATCATTTACTGAAAGCTCAACAAATATACTAGATGGCAATATTTAGTCACAATATACAAAGTCACATTTATCCTTTCAGAATTACAAGTCTTTCTATCCGCGGATCCCTCTCACAGAATGAATGTTAATAATGTAAATGCCATCTTGAGGATTTATTGTCATAATAAACAAATACAGTACTTATGTACTGTATGTTGAATGTATATATTCGTCCTGAGTTTTATTCATTTTTTTCTTAATGCATTGCCAAAATGTACAGTGGGGAGAACAAGTATTTGATACACTGCCGATTTTGCTGGTTTTCCCACTTGCAAAGCATGTAGAGGTCTGTAATTTGTATCATAAGTTCTCTTCAACTGTGAGGGATGGAATCTAATACAAAAATCCAGAAAATCACGTATGATTTTTAAATAATAAATGTGCATTTAATTGAATGAAATAAGTATTTGATACATCACAAAAATCGAACTTAATATTTGGTACAGAAACCTTTGTTTGCTATTACAGATACCAAACGTTTCCTGTAGTCCTTGACAAGGTTTGCACACACTGCAGCAGGGATTTTGGCCCACTCCTCCATGCAGATCTTCTCCAGAGCCTTCAGGTTTCGGGGCTGCTGCCGGGCAGCACGGACTTTCAGCTCCCTCCATAGATTTTCTATCGGGTTCAGATCTAGTGACTGGCTAGGCTAGGGTGACCATATTTTGATTTCCAAAAAAGGACACTCGGCCCGGCCTCGAGATACTTGAATTTTACTCGCAGTTCACTCAAAGATGCCTATATCACTTTAATATATTTAAAGTGTGCCGCCTCAGTCTGGACAGAAAAATTCACTTTTATTTTAAAAAATGGCATATAGTATATATTATATACTATATGGAAATAAGTTTTTTTTTACTTAACAGGCTTTATTCTTACAAGCAAAAAAAAAAAAAAAAAAAAAATAATGACAAAAAATATATATCATGCAGACCCGTGGAAATATAATACAGTCAATTCAGTAGGCTGTGCCACATACATTTTTTAAAAATAAATTACTACCACGATAATTGTCGTTGAGAAATTGTTATTCCCACTCAATTTTTAATCTCATTTAATTTTCTAGGTTACACGCAAACAATAACCAAAATAAACCGACAAGCTATTCAACCAGCATGTTTCCAAACACAGCAGTTCAAAACTACATTTCCTATAATGCCTAGCGCGGCTTAGCTCACTGATAGCTACCCAATTAGCGAGTACCGGGAGATGAGGCAAAATCAGACTTTGCTATCTTAAGTTTACAATCATCGGTAGCGCAACGATTTGACATCAAACGGGATTTTACAGATCACGCCAATACAAAGCTCCGACAGAAGTCAACAGTTGCCATTATATACGTATTTATCGTAAAAAACTTAACAACTGGGCAGGCGCTCCTACTTAAAATATAATACTAACATTAAACCAAATACACAAACGCAGAACAATTAATACAAGACTAATACAACATACTGCATCTCTTTGTACCCATATATTGTATAATGTATAACAAGACACAAGAGCGACATTAACAGAAGATAAACTTACAGAAAGGTGTACGGAGGACTAGAAACGTCTCTTGAAACTACTTCTTATTGTAGTCTGTAACTGCCTCTTCTCTTGCCAAACCGTCAACCCGGTAGATGGTGGTAATGCCCCATAATACAAGGGGTAAACTGCACTCCTTCTCTTGCCCTTACTAGTAGGAGCCACGACAACGCAGGCAAGCGCTGTCCCCCAGCGGCCGGAGATATTCTCTTCAAATTAGTCCCGTGAAAAATAAAAACCAGACATTTTAATGAATTTATAAAACCCGCCTGGATGACGAGGACACGACGTGAAAGGTGGACATGTCCGGGCAAAAGAGGACATTTGGTCACCCTAGGCTAGGCCACTCCAGGACCTTAAGATGCTTCTTAAGGAGCCACTCTTTAGTTGCCTTGGTTGTGTCCTTTGGGCTGTTGTCATGCTGGAAGACCCAGCCACGACCCATCTTCAGGGCTCTCACTGAAGGATGGAGGTTGTCAGCCAAGATCTGGCGGTATATAGCCCCATCAATCCTCCCCTCAATACGGTGCAGTCATCCTGTACCCTTAGCAGAGAAGCAGCCCCAAAAAATGTTTCACGGTTGGGGTGGTGTTCTTGGGGTTGTACTCATCCTTCTTTTTCCTCCAAACACGACGAGCCGAGTTTAGACCAAAAAGTTCAATTTTGGTCTCATCCGACCACATGACCTTCTCCCATTGCTCCTCTGGATCATCCAGATGGTCAGTGGCAAACTTCAGACGTGTCTGGACATGCACTGGCTTCAGCAGCGGGACGTTGCGTGCGCTGTAGGATTTTAATCCATGACGGCATAATGTGTTTCCGATGGTTTGCTTCGAGACTGTGGTTCCAGCTCTCTTCAGGTCATTGACCAGGTCCTGCCGTGTAGTTCTGGGCTGATCCCTCACCTTCCTCATGATCAGTGATGCCCCACGAGGTGAGATCTTGCATGGAGCCCCAGAACGAGGCAGATTGACCGTCAACTTGAACTTCTTCCATTTTCTAATAATCGCTCCAACAGTTGTTACCTTCTCACCAAGCTGCTTGCTTATTTTCCTGTAGCCAATCCCAGCCTTGTGCAGGTCTATTATTTTATCCCTGATGTCCTTACACAGCTCTTTGGTCTTGGCCATTGTGGAGAGGCTGGAGTTTGTTTGTTTGAGCATGTGAACAGGTGTCTTTTATACAGGTAACAAGTTCAAACAGGTGCAGTTACTTCCGGTAATGAGTGGAGAACAGGAGGGGTTCTTAAAAAAACTAAGAGCCGAAATATCTACTAGTTGGTAATGTATCACTTATTTCGTGCAGTTAAATACAAATTTATTATTTAAAAATTATACAATGTGATTTTCTGGATTTTTGTATTAGATTCCGTCCCTCACAGTTGAAGAGAACTTATGATACAAATTACAGACCTCTACATGGCTTGCAAGTGGGAAAACCAGCAAAATCGGCAGTGTATCAAATACTTGTTCTGCCCACTGTATATGATCAGGAAAAATTATCGGGAATGATTAGAATTGAATCGGGAGTAAAAAAAAAAAAAAAAAAACAATCGGATCGGGAGATACTCTAACTAAAACGATCGGATCGGGAGCAAAAAAACATGATCGTAACAACCCTAAGTGTAAGGCCTTCAAAGAAAAGAACATGGTCCCCACAGTCAAACATTGAAGAGGTTCCCTGATGTTTTGGGGTTGCTTCCTGCCTCTGGCACTGGACTGCTTGACCGTGTGCATGGCATTATGAAGTCTGAAGACTACCAACAAATTTTGCAGCACAATGTAGGGCCTAGTGTGAGAAAGCTGGGTCTCCTTCAGAGGTCATGGGTCTTCCAGCAGAACAGTGACCCAAAACACACTACAATAAGCACTAGAAAATGGTTTGAGAGAAAGCACTGGAGACTTCTAAAATGGCCAGCAATGAGTCCAGACCTGAATCCCATAGAACACCTGTGGAGAGATCTGAAAATGGCAGTTTGGAGAAGGCACCCTTCAAATCTCAGAGACCTGGAGCAGTTGGCCAAAGAAGAATGGTCTAAAATTCCAGCAGAGCATTGTAAAAAACTCAATGACGGATACCGGAAGCGATTATTCTCAATTATTTTGTCTAAAGGTTGTGCTACAAAGTATGAGGCTGAGGGTGCCAATACTTTTGCCCAGCCCAATTTTGGAGTTTTGTGCAAAATGATATTGATTTAATTTTATTTTTCATTGTTTTCTGTTTTTTCATTGCAAAATAAATGGAAGATATTACTACCAAAGCATTTGTAATTGCAATCATTTTCTGGGAGAAGTTGAGCATCTGATAGACTTGCAGGGGTGCCAGTACTTTTGGCCAGCAGTGTATATGACGGTCATTCAATGAATGTTAATTTTTGGTATAAGGACTTCTAATACCGTCTTATTTTTCACATGGATTAAATTTCTTTTTCAGATTAAAACCAAAAAAAGTGTTGTCGATTAACAAAAGCTGGAAGACCAAGAAGCCTGCTCCAGGATTTAACAGCGGTCAGATATGTTTTTTTTTTTGTTAAGGGTGTAAACTAGTTGAACGTCATAGAGGAATGTGGTGCAACATGTTTGAGCTGAAAAAAATGGCACAAAGCTTAAAGTGACGAAGTCAAAAGTGTTGTGACTGGCCAAGACATCTGCCCAAATATTTTTATGCTGAAGGAATACAGCAGCTTTTTTTTTAGATGGGAAAAGTGTGTGACAGTGCTGGGAGACTACGTTGGGAAAAAAAAGTCAGCTCCGATCTATTCCAAAAAAATTTATTGACTAAATTATTGAATGACCCTTCTATTTAATGTCGTTCAAGCCTGATAGCCGTTTCTAAAATCAAAAACGTCATTCAGATTAAGAACACATTGGCATGACTCAGAGTAGTAAAGATAAAAACAGATTTATTTTATTTTTCTTGGACATAAATCAGATGCATTTCATTTCTGCGAGAAAGGAGTTGGTTTGTTGAAATGAGCCAGCCCACCTGAGCTCTTTCCGCGGTCACGATGTCACAGGTTAAACACATGATGATGTCGCAGGCAGGCACAAAACATTGCAGGCAGACACACACACACAAAAAGACATCTTAGAAAAATGAGGCAGGCATACAGATACTTTAGAGTCGATAGCAGACCATCAACAAGCATACGTATAAAATAGAACCATCATTCAATAAGGACTTAGCTATTTACAGAGTTAAAAAATAAATAGTCTCATTTCATGTGGGTGCAAATAAATGTTGTTTTTTTTTCTTCTTCTTTACAGTCTGATGATACATTCATTTAGACCAGAGGTGTCCATTTTCATCTAAGTGCCGCATCCCGAAAAAGGCCGTGAGGGCCACTTTGAAATTCAGCTTTTCTTCTTTCGTACAGTATAAATGCTATTTTGATGATCATAGTGATGTGATAGGTGCAAAACGTGGACGTGAGACTTGGGAATTCTTCTGAGTGCAACAAATAAGAACAATGCTAGCAAATGACATGGGCCTTGTTCAATGGAAATTTACTGGAGGTGAAAGCCTCCAGTAAATCCAGTAAAAAAATCCCCCTAATATTTTCTTTGGACACCCCTGATTAATAGCTTTTAAATGCAAACAAAACATTGAACACTTTGGTTTGTTTGCAACATTGGCCAAAAGCATAGTTACTTTAAACTGAATTCATAAATTAATGGCAACGCTATAGAATCACAGACATGATTAAGAAAAAAACGTGTGCACGCTCAAATTGTTCGTGCATACGAACTAGTACATTGTGTGGACAAGTTACTAATTTGTGCGGCCCAAGTAATTATTTCTCGTGAAGAAAATCGTTAATAGCGAGCTCACCAAGTACAGCTAGTGCGGTACGGGTCATGAAGGTAAACTCATCGAACGGGTCTTTACAGACTTAAACTGAACAATGAAATCAATGAAATCTCCAAGTCGTACTTCTGCTGCCAAAAAAGCAACCTGGCTCTTACTAATAGCGATAGACATTTAAGCAGAATACTGCTCCTCACAATCCCAGGCTTTTCAAGATTTTATAGCTCATCCCCAGCCTAAAATAATAATCACCTCTTCTCTGTCCATCTTGTAGTTTTAGCCGAAAGAACAAAGAAATTAATTAAGCTCTGTGTGTTTACCCTCGTGTGCCGCATGGTGCTTGATCTACTTCGTGAGCTCGCGGTAACGATTTCATGCACATGAAATAATAGTTCTTGCGCATTAAGAATTTAACTCGTGCACATGAAGTACAAGCTCTGTGCGCATGAGTTAATTTTTTTCATTCATGTCATATCTAGGGCTCTATAACACACCAAAAGTTTTGGAACACCAGTACGAATACAGGAATTGGAAATAAAAGAAATACGGTCTTGCAGCAATACCAGCTTTAATCTGGGTAGTTGTTGAATGTTTTTCTGTCACAAAAGGGGCCCAGCTTACACTTTTATAATAAATATTTCATGGAGTTGAATTCAAGAAACAAGTTCTTCCTACCCAGAAGCCATTCTCTATGGTCATTTCTCTATGAGAATACTGTATATGACGGAGACAGAAGCAAAAAAACAGTATACAGTACACAGCTGCAGGGGGGCTTCAAATGGTAACATAACAACATGAGTGAGAAGACACCAGCTCGTCTTTGATTCCATAAACACACAAAAGTCTCGCTGGCGTTCGCGTTTCACTTACGCGCGCACACACCACTTGGATCAAAAGTTGGTGGATGGTGAGGGCAGCCTGAGGCACAGCATCATTGTGTGTTCATTTGTACTACTGTTTGCGTTGATGCTTGTACAACAGAACAGTCAATGAAGGTTTTATTACAGATTAGAATCCCCCCCCCCCAAAAAAAACACACTTAGGGTCAACAAGTTTTCATTATTATTTTTTTTTAAAGGTGTTAACCTTGAATTTATTAGCTGCCATAATGGTGGTGGATTAACCAGATCTGCTCCACAATGAACTGATTTTACATTGACCACGCATTAACTATGGCAGGGGTCCCCAACCGCTGGGCCGCGGACCGGTACCAGCCGCACAGAAATAATTACTTATTAACGACTGCATTCTGGCCAAATTAACTTTGCCGTGTGCCCCTTAACACACCAATATCCCTGTCTACTCTAGATATACTACAGGATAGAATGTCGTCATAGAAACTAATTGATTGGACTGCTAGCAGGACATCTTGTTTTGTATATTTATGTGCGCTTGTCCTCGATAATGATGTATGACATAGGGCGGGCGCATCACCTTTGTTCCCTGAAATAATTAGCCCCCACACAAGAATGACTGAAAAACACATTTTTTTACGGGGAAAAGGGCACCTGATGAGCCAGAAGATGAGCCTACAACCTCGAAGAAAACAAAATCTACGCTAGTTCCCAATCACTAATGACCCACGAACTGCGAAGGAGTGGATTCGTGACCCGTATGTGAATAAACCGACTGATTCGAGCATGTCTGTGCAACAGGAATATCGGCTTGTAGAGATCGCAAATCACTGCGACCTTAAACGTACAAATGAGACAACAACTCTACCTAGGTTCTGGATTAAAGTCATTTCGGCATATCCTGACATCGCGAGGAGAGCACTGAAAACTACAATTTCCAACATGAAGTGGGCTTCTCTCACTCTCCCATCTCAGGACCATCTTGTCTCAACGAAACAAGCTCAGGCCTCCCACGGATTCAGCGCGGGAGTTGTATTTTCCATGCACTTAACACAACGGGGCTAAAAAAAAATGTTATTTTATATTTGCTGTATTTTTCTGCCGCACATTGCTGGTTTTCTGACAAATTTGGCATGCTCGTAACTTTAAAAATGACCGCGAATGCAGCGATTCCAGAGTACACACTACAAACTTTCTTTAGAGAAAGGGATATTAACTTACGCTTGCCATGTTAGCTGCACACAACTGCACACAGCTCTCTAGCTTAACGTCTTTGCCGTGTCGTTAAGCATTCATTTACGCCATTTTTGTGTTCCACACGCGTGTTTATGATGAAAATATGTTTTTAGCACCGTTGGATAACATTGAGAGTCCAACTGAATATAAAAGAGGGCTTTTTTCACCGCCACAAAAGCTTTGGGAGCAAAATTTTATAAGGGTGCAAAATTTGACAGAACACCGGTCCATGGAAAAAAAAAACAAAAAAAACAATCACACCGGTCCATGGTGCAAAAAAGGTTGGGGACCCCTGGAACTATGGCATAGAACCACTTATAACATTCTTACTGTTCTGTTTTATGTCATGAATTAAAATGTTGGCTGCCACTGACTGCAATAGACGTCTAATCCTTATGATTGGGAAAACTGGCGGCGCTCATTCCCTCCCAGTCAAAATAGATTGGACATCTATGAACGTCAATAGTACTAAAACATGATCAATGAACGCCGGATATCTCTCTTAAAATGGATTATTTTGTCTATTGCTGTCAATGGCAGTGAATGAGTTTTATGAATTGATCAATTTGTGTTTAGGTTTGACAACTGAACCAGGGTTCACCAAATCTGGAACTCAAGGCCACCTATCCTGTCGTGTTTTCCATGTCTCTCTCCCCTAACGCTGCTGAATCAAATGATTTTACATCAGCAAGCTCTCTAAAAGTCTGATAATGATCCTGATTTTGTTTTCCGTCGGAGGTGAGTAAATGACGCCAATTGATTTGATTGTATTCTTTGTTGATGTGGCGTTACTACTTTGCAAGGAGCGCTAAGCTAGTCAGCGATTATGCTAATCATTGTCTTAAGTGCCCGTTTGTATTGTGTTTTGGAGAAGCATAAATGCACTTGAGTTATTGTTGGATACTAAAGTCTCATTTCTTTTTATAAAGAAACCACACACATAAACCTTTTCATATAATCGCTTAGTCTCCTTTCAACACAAACTCTCATTCAAACTGTGAGAGTGCTTTGAAATTGGTATTGGACTGTATTTATGAACAACTGTTTGATAAAGAAAACGGATTAGAATCTGCCTCCTCATTCGATTGTATTGTTTAGTTTGTTTAAAGAAATGTGTCATTGTATATAATTTATATCAGCACTTTGCCCACAAGAAAAAAAAAAGTCAATCATCTGGACTTTTATCTGCTTTGAGTACTGACAAATTCTTTTATACTTAAAACCTTTATTTAAGACTTTAACAAGTTTTATGTACTTAGTACAGTTGTAGACTAAAGTCAGGAAGCTGTAATAAAATATTTTTTGAAAGAAATAGTCATCATTTTGTCTTCATTGTCAGTGAAGGTAATTGAAATGGTGACATTTATCTGATTAATCGATTATTTAGGAAAAAAATAGTCGTTAGTTGCAGCCCTAGATGACTAACAGTTCATTAAAAGTTGATCACAGCATGTGATCAGGGATGGATCTAGAAAGATATTTTGGAAGTTGCGAGGGGTGGAGACTTTTTGAGTTGTGGCAAATATTTAATGGTATAATGCATTATTGAATCTTTGGACAATAATCTATTCCACGACGATTCAAATCAAGGGTGTTAGCATCTTTTAAAAAACTTTTCCCATCGCTGTCACAGTTATAGTTTCACTAGCTCGTCCCAGTGACAGCCGCAAGTCCCTTACCTCTTATGTACTAAACTCACTAAAAATGTAATTAACTATTTATATGGACGAGTATTCCATGATTGGACAGCAGACACTCAGCAACGGCACATTTGAAGATTCATTTTCAAAAAACATTGTTGCATCAATCAGGTGAAAGTGGATGATTTTCCATTACGCTGCAGCACAACAGTGGTTAAAAAATACTACTGTAGAACACTGTAGGCCACAGGTAATCTGATGTCAGCTCATGTTGTGTTCAGTGCAGTCAGATATTGATGTTTCACACTCGTAAATGTTAAATTGAGCTCCCAAACACCCCCCCCCCCCCCCCCCGCCCCAATTGGTCCCGACTGGGGTGGCACGCCGGTCTACGATCCCACTCTGTTGGATCTGCCCATGGTTGTGATTGTTTTGAGTAAGGAAATACGACGGAGATCGATCGGGTGTTGCAACGGAATTTTCACCCTTTTTTTTTTTTTTTTTTAAACAGCTGATTTTTTTGTTGTTGTTGTTGGATTTTTTAGGCTTAATTTTACTGCTGAAAACATTTAGATTTTGGTTACTGGAAATTCAAACAACGGTTGCACATTCATTTTCATAGAAGTGCTTTTGAAAAGTGTGTCGAAAACCAAAGCTGTTGAATTCAGTAAAGTCATATTTAAACGGCTGCCTTCGAACGTGGCATTCTTTTAGTGTGAGAGGGCGTGAGTACCAAAGCTACTATCATTTTAAAAATGCAATAACTAGAACTATGGCAATTATAAGGCTTGTTTTCTGATAAACAGAGATGCACTTAATCATTAAAATACATCAATTCCACTCATTCCCTCTTTTTTTCTCAACAAAATGGGGATAAGAATTTTTTTTTTTGGGGGGGGGGGGGTGATGGACATGAAAAAGAAACAAACGAACAGGGTGGGAGCTCTGGGGGAGTTCTTGCCGGGCCACGTTGGTTTCCGACCGTCTCCCTCTGTTCCTCAGAGTCCAGTAATGGAGCAGCACATAGGAAGTGGACAAGCAAAGACTTCTACCCCGGGTTGTTTTTCTTCCTTTTATTTGGACTGGGATTGGGATCTAGTTTCAGCTCTCGGTACTGCACCTGTTAAAACACACGCAAGTACACGCAATACACACACACGCCACCCGGTCAGGTGAAGCGAGCAAAAGATGCTTGAATAGCACACACAGCCTCCAGAGGCTCTCTGACTCCAGCTGTGTGGAACAGTGGCCTCAAGGAAGGGATTACACACTGATTACAACACACACTAACACACTGTTCAGCCCTAGGAATATACATAAACACATGCTTCCACAGATGTGAAATGGTGGCCTAAGGGAAGCCATCACAATCAAATAGAGGACAGGGCAAGGGCTCATGGGAAAGAGACAACAGAGTCATCATGAAGAGGAGGGACAAAGCACAAAAACACCTTTGATTGTTTTGTTTTCATTTTGGCTGCTAAACAGAGTAGATGAGCCTTCTGGAGTTTTATGAATAATAAAGCATATGAAAGACGATGGTACGCTCGGATTTAACCCTTTGTAGAGCGCTCATTTAACTCTTGGGCTGCAATTGACGAAGATAGATGTCCAATACATTTTGACTGGGGGTGGGCCTGACTTCTACTGTAGCACCTTCAACGGTACTGAATAGGGATGTCCGGAAATTGGGCCGATCGTGCCATTTTTCAGAGGATCGGAATCTGGTAAAAAGGATTAGGTTTTTAATTTTAAAAATATGTTTTTCTGCATCATGCTCATACAGCCTCACTCTCCCTTCTGCTGCTTTTCTTGGTCAGCAGTGCACAGAATTTGCTACTTAAAGTTAATGATGACTGACAGGTTTGTAGCTTTGATCTGGCAAGTGAATGGTAAATGGTGTTGTACTTATATAGCGCTTTTCCACCTTTCAAGGCGCTCAAAGGCTCTGTAGCTCTACCATCAAAAGCACAAATGTGTTAATCATCGGATCGTGGGTGAATTTGAGTGGACTCCCTCATCTTAATTATATGAATATTATGGAGATTGATTAAAAGTTTAGCATTAAAGGTGATGCAATGCAAAATGTGGTTGCTCCTAAATTTTACCCTTGTGCACCAGTGCAACCAATGCAAAAAGTAAGTGTGGAACCTTGGTAATATGTTTCGCAATGTTAAATTTTTTTCAATGTCATTCAGGCCTTTTTTTTCACTTTTAAAGGGCTAGAAAGCAACAAAATAATTGAAATAGAATGGCATTGCCTAAAGATATCATGTAGGGGGGGGGGGGGGGGTTTGGTAGATTAATTTTTTGTTTAGAATAGATGAATAAAACATATTGGAAAAAATGGAGTATTTAATATTGGGGATTAAATATATATGGCGGAAAACACAGACAAGACTGAAAAAGCAGTTTCTGCTCTTGCACTCCTCTTGAAAAGAAACTGCTATATTTTAAGCCAAAACAACTGTTGTGTTTGATAGAACAATATGTCTATATGCTGCCATAGCAGATTCATGGCGCACTAAGCCTCCAAACTATTTATTTTTATAAAATAACTATTTAATTTGTCCGTTTTACCCCAAAAACCCCCGTTTACAGACGTCGTGCAACCGCTTTTGTTTCAACCTAGCCATAAAAAGAAGGTAATTATATTTTTCATTCAAAATGTCTGTCATTTTTAGCGTAGAATCATTAATTGATGTTTAATATTTAGTTTTAAAAAATGAATTTAAAAAATCATTCACTCGCATATTTTAAACTTTTAAACAAATTACGTCACAATGAAAAATTTGGCGTCTGTAAAAAAGTCACGGATATCTACCTCATAACTACCACTCAGTGGTCGCGTTAACCGAATATTTTCCGTCGTTGACAGTTTTTTTAAAACGGTGACAGAAAAAACTGAAGTCCATCTGTCATTTTGACAGGTTGCAATTCACACCCCAGACCACAGAGTGGCAAGTGAGCATATTAATTAGCTATTGTCTCTCTTGATGCATGACGTCGTTGGCCTTACTCCAAAAAATGTCAAGGCAACTGAGTGTCCGAAGTTTCTTCAAAAAGCCCCAAAACGACGATGGTGTTGATAAAAGAGGTGAAAAAGAGGGACTGGTGCAGTGGAGGATGAAGGATGACAACGAATCAAGTGAATCGCCGGTTCACTCCACACTGCGGCGAGCAGTTGAAAACACCCCCAATTACCAAGAAGGGCAGAATTGGTAACACGGTGAAAGCGGCATAAAGCCAAAAAAGCGGACCAGCCTAGCCAGAGCCTGAAATTATTTCAAGGAAAATATAGAGGGTGCCACCACTGTGTGCACTCTTTTTGCTAAGCTGAGCTCGCATACCACGGTAGAACGTCGGCTATGAACGAACACTTGACGCGCCGTCACCCAGGTGTATTTCGGAAGACAACAGGAAACAACAAGCTAGCGGATTGTAAGTCCATACAACTTTCTAACTATTTTTTTTTTTTAAATTGAAGTTGCCTTTATGTGTGTCGTATCAACGTGCATTTTTATTTAGTAATCATAATACATTAAAATATATAAATATATATATATATATATAAAATGGAATTATATAATATTTTATTATTATTAAATGTATTAGGATCATGGAAGGTCCCACTTGGAGGGGGAAAAAATAAATATATCCTGTATATACATAATATAATAAAAATATATATGGAAACACAGCACTGGCCTGCTTACTGTAATCCATGACTGCACTAATGTTAGTTACTTTATATTATGCATCAAGATATAGTCATTTTAAAAATTTAAGTGACTGGTAAAAATAGATTATGACCGGATTTTTATGACCCTGTCAGTCAAAATGACAGACAACGAAAAAGTCTAGCGCAACCTCTGCTACCACTTAATTGTATTTTTTTTTGTTAATGTCACATTTTCCCCGATATATTAGATGATAAATAATCGATCCAAACAAAAAAAAAATGTGAAAAATAACGTTTAAAAGGGGTAACAATAAAAACAAAATCTCAACCACTCCTTGTTGTCTGCGATTTCTGCATCGCGACCTTTGTTATATCACCATGTTTCACCCATAAAATATAAAAAAAATCCGGCTGTGGCCATTCAAAGCTGTGTCTTGACACTCAGTAATACATGCTACATGGAGTTTTGGGATTGAAACAAGGTAAGTACGCGATAATATCTCGTTAAAATTGTGGCGTCTTTAATTCTCCTCTCGCGTGTTCTCGCCTCCAATTAGGGTTTTGTTGTTTTTTTATTTTTTATTTTTAATGCCTTCTTGTTCAAAATTGTTGTTTCCCCCAGAAAAATGAGATTTTAAGCTTTCCAATGATGGATCACGCATGCATTTCGGACAATTTTGAAAGTTGGCCAAATTGGGGTTCTCAGAGCAGAACTTCAAGGTACCTGAGTGTTTTCCGCCATACGCTGAAAAAGTTTTTTTGTTTGTTGATAACATGGTCACAACCTACCACCTCGCTTGCTACCGGGTCACGTTGGATAAGGCACAATTAGAAAAGTTAGCTGTTGACAACGGAGGCGTTAACATGGGGCAAAAACTAATTTGCGAAATTTTCTGAAACTCAATTCAAGGTCGAAAATGAAGATGATTCAGATGATAGTTCTATCTTTGGTGTCTTCAAATAGGTGAGACATGCTTGCATTGTAGCCGTATTTTCGGTTTGTTATTTCTGTTGAGCTGCCGCCGTGCAGAGCGCTGTTGGATATTCATGTGCAATGTATGTTAGTGTTGTAAAAAGTGGGTGTTAAATTGAGGCTTATGTTTGTGAGTCATTGCGCCATCTAGCTGCACTGATTTGCGTTATAATACACGGGAACTTTTATTTCCAATACAAAATTCCAGCACACACTCTGGGTGAAATGGAACGCTCTTTGTAGTAGCCTAGTAGTAGTATGTAAACTATCCAGCATGCATGTCTACTGCCGTTGTGCACGCTTTGTATGGGAAAAAAAATGCACAACCATGAAAAATTTAGACTGAAACGGCTGTTTTTGGATGGGAAACACAAAAAAAGATCCTTAGTACCCCCTGCTGTGAGTGACACAAAATTATTCATTGACAACAATAGATGTCCAATTCACTTATACTGGAAGGACTGACTGTGAATGCTCATCTACCAGTGCCAACGTTCCTTCATTTGCCCCTCCCAGTCAAAATGGATCGGATGTCGAGCGCCGTCAGTTGCAGCCAATGTGATAACTTATTTGGCCAAAATAAACTAGACCAGCCCACATGACATGTAATTGCGATCAATGTGGTCCGTAAACCAAAATGAGTTTGACAACTGCGTCTTAAAGGAAATGAACCGAGAGTTCACGTCCTCGCAAAAGTGACCAAAGCGAGGACCTTTACGGGGCTGGGTCTTCTCTACCTGACGTTTGGGAGGCGTCAGTGCAATACTAGGTTTTACGACACCATTAGCTGAGTGAGCTGGGGAGTGCGTAAGTGGGGCCAATGCAATTAGCATGCCAAGTGGCCATTTATGATTGGTGTAAAAGGCCCGCTATCGAGCCCCAGAACAAAAATAAGAATGAATTCCAATTAAGCGGCTAATGAACAACGGGGAGTTAGGTTAATATTTTTAGACAACATTTACGGACATGATTAAACCCTCTGCGTGTATAAACGGGTCAAAGGCAGGATAGTTAAAGGATGATGTGTTACCAGATGCTGTCGGCCCCGTCCGCTCGGGGTCTCGTTCACCTTTGCTTTGTCCTTATGTGGCAACTTTTGTTTGCCAATTTGAGGGGAAAGAAAAGACCCCTTTTAGTTCTTGTTTTCTCACCAGCTTTTGTTACCTTGAAATGTCATTTCTCTTGTTAAATCTGACAATTTTCACATTTGAACTATAAAGTTTTGAACCCTTTACTCTCTTTTTGGTGTCACCATACATATAGTACTTTACCTCTCTCAGCGACCTCTGTCAAATTTATATTAAAATTATCTCAATCGTTTCTGCTATCTTTGTGCTTGTTTGAGCTGTAAAAAGTTTCGTTTGTACTGTTATTGTTTTTGAGATATTTAAACAATTCTTTTATAGTTCAATCTGAGGTCAACCAGCCCATTTTGAATAAACATGGTGTCAATCGATTGTGCTCTAAATTTTTTTCTTTGTGCTCTATTTGTTTTGTAGAAGTTCTGCTTTTTGTAGTGATGACATCGCGCAGCCCCCCATTTACTGCAAAATGGACCCAGTGGTAGTATTTGCTTGCGCTATGTTTATGTTGGATTGTGCTCTAAAAATTCATTTGTACTATCGTTTTATAGATATTGAGATATTCATTTCGAGTGATGATGTCACTCGAAGCCTCCCATTTACTACAAAATGGACCTGAAGTGGTGACTTTCGGTGGCTGTACAAAATTTTGTTTGTGCTGCCACGGTTTTGCAGTAATTACAATTTCATCAAGAGTTCAACTGACCAACACCCTCCCCCCCCCCCCAATTCACTCCTACAACGGAAATGTTACCTTTCGTTTGTCTTGTTGAAAAACTTTAAAACAAACGCTGTTTTATCGATATTACTTTTTCTTTATGTTGCACTGATAATGTCACCAACACAAATACTCCTGTTTTTTTTTTTTTCTCTATTAACTGCAAAACCGTGGCAGAGCAACATTTTTATTGTTTTTTTTTTTACAACATAAACAAATGGCACCACTTCGGGTCCATTTTGCAGTAAATGGGGTGCTGCGAGTGACGTCATCACTCGAGATGAATATGTCAATATCCTTTGCCAATTTGTGGTTCAAAATTTGTGGTATCAGTTATTTGCGGATTTTTAAACTATTCAAAAAAAAAAAAGAAAATAACTCGCCGCCTTCTGTAAGCAAAACGAGAAATGCAGATGGCCCAGCAACCTTTTACCCCGAGCGATCTGATTGGCTGACGCTCCCGGTCCTGTTTGTGTTTACTCTAATCTGTGTGCTGATTGGCCGAGACGCATCATCCAAGCCTGTTCATCTTCATCGAAGTGCACAGGTGGTTCTTCATCATCATCGCTGGAGTCAAATGTTCGTGTTAAATTATTTAAAAATGTTGCAGTGCCTAGAAACCATTTATAAAAATTTACATATATGTAAAAAGACTCTGCCTCTACTTCACATATTCTTGATTTTCATGGGGGTGGTGGTCCCCTTTAACCTCAAAAAACGAGGGATCACTATAAGCAGCACAAACGAAATTTTTTACAGCACAACAACTGACACCATATTTAATCAACACGGAGGGCTGATGGACCTCAGATTAACCTTATAAAGAATCGTAAATATCTCAAAACAATGGCAGCACAGACAAAACTATTCATAGCACAAACAATTGACATCATTCTTACATAAATTGATGGGGGGCCAACTTCGCAGAGGTCCCTCAACGTTGCGCTAGCTGCAAAAACCCGCATCATTAAAACGCGGTTGCCCTCGCTATTTGTTACTTGATTTACCCACTTGTGTTTTTTTTTGTTTTTTTGTTTTTTTTTTTTAATCCCACCCACCTCACTTTCGCCTCGTCTGCCCACACTAGAACACAGTCAAAGGTTCGATCTGAGAGACGGCGGGTGAGGTTGTGGGACGCCTTGCCGGTAACACTGTTAAGCGAGACACAGTACACGGCGCCCCTTCAGCCGAGCGCACTTCAAAGCCTGTTTTGCACTTGTACTGTCAACATTTGGGAGAGGAGCGAGGGTGGAGCAGCCTTTGAGCACTGCTGGGTCTTTACCCACTGCCTCTCTTGTTGTCTGTGTTCCCCTTCAAGCTTCCCTCTCGTGCTACCAAATTGCTTATGCGCTCGCCGCATTTTTGCTTTAACCCAATTGTGATTTTCTTTTGTTTCGCTAACGCCCCACTTTCCTCCTATGCCTTTTCTTGTTTTGTACTTTAACTGGCGCTTGTCGTCTGCATTATTTTGCCGCGTATGTTATTATAGGTGAGGCAAGCGGGGAGCCAAGGGTATAGCGTCAGGCAGGCCTGTCACCTGCGAGGCAGAATTGAACCTGTGACGCACGAGCCCCTTCTTTTCTTTCCCGGCTGGCAGCGCTTCACAGAGAGAAAAAGCTTGTTTGATTGAGATATTGTTTTTTTCGCTCACCTTTTTGTTTTTGTCAATCCCCTTCGCTTCTTTTTACAGACACGGAAACTTTTCTTTGTTCGTTCACGCAAAGTTTTTGTTTGGACAGGAGTGTCAGTGTGCGGATTTAAATTGCCACTTTTTTTTTTTTTTGTTACTGCTGTTGTAGGCGTTTGGCCGTATAATGGCACTGCTAACAGCTTGCAATTCTGTACAATGGCTGTCCTAGTTTTGTATCTTTACTTGGGCTTGTTATCAAATAATATGTGGAAATTAGGTGTAAAGTATTGCGATGAGTGAGTTGGCAAACTTTTTTATTAGTTGATTTATTACGGTGAAAATCCTACTGTAATGCTGTGACTAAAAAAAAAAAAAAAAAGTGGCACGTCTGATATTTTTTGGATGAAATGTGTCAAATTACAGGATTCCAGCAGGATGCAACAAATCAGCTAGGGGTGGGAACTTCTGGGTACCTGACGAGAACGATCTCACGATACGGTGATAGAACAATTATCAATACACCGGTCAGGAAATCATTCTCGGATATTCTACAAAACAACTAATAAACAGAAAATCTGTGAATTGGAATGAGATCACTGGTGAGTGGCAGCCAATGCCAGGAAAGGAGTTCATTTTAGGGCATTTCACATCATTTCCTGTTGTTTTACGATCACTTTCTGTTGATTTTGGGTTACTGAAAAGGAAGTAACACAAGAAGGTCCCAAAATGAATAAAAAGTGACTCAAAATCAACAGAAAGTAACCTGTACATGCTAGGGGTGCAACGGTTCAGTTAGCCCACGGTTCGGTTTGAACCTCGGTTTTGGGATCACGGTTTCGGTTTGGTTTCGGTTTGCGTTTTGCTTTTTTTTTTTTTTTAACTGCCTTTATTTTGCTTTTAAAAAATGAAATAAACACTTAAAATGTAAACATTTTCGACTGTTAAAATGCCTCTTAGCTCTTTGGCAAGTGTAGTGACTGACTACTGAAATACACACACAATAGTAAAAAAAGTTACTTGGCAAAGTAACTGGTGATACCTTTCATGTTTTTTTTCATAAAAAACAAACAAACAAACAAACCCAAAGACATAGTAACCTTTGCTATGTTTGGAGGTCATTTAATGTAGTGAATCAACCGTTTAAGTTGATAAAATTGCTCCCGTTTTTGCCTTAGTTCCCTTCTGTCTACTTTCGACATGTGAAAATTTCAAAACTGTTTCATCATTTAAAGATAGACTCAAGTCAAGATTTTGCCGATTTAGGAGTATTTTGGATAAAAAGTTGCTTAGGTTCGCTCGGAAGGCTTACTACAACAGAGCCTTTCTGAGAAGTTTACTGCTCTAAAATGGCGGTTGTTTACTAACGCTACCGTGTGTCATTTCGCATGTAGTTCTACAGGTATATGCATGAGATATCTAGGCGTAGATTGTATGATGTCGGCCACAGTCAGGAAATATTGGGAGCCGCCTAGCATCGCGTTTGCTACAAACCAAACGCGTGACCAAATCCAAACGGATGAAAAAAAAAAAAAAAACGCAATGCACGAAAAACGTGCAGATTTAGAACGTAACGTACGGCGTACACATTTAAAAATCAGTGCTCACTTGTACAAATAACGCCGAGACGGTACAACTTGACAGGTATGAATTATAGTGGACCGTCACAGTTAGGTAGTAGCACTCTGTAGCACGGGACGTCCAACTATCAGCGGTCAGGGCGAAACTATGTGCTTTCGCGAAATCATCTTCGATGGCTTTGCGTGCCATTTCATAAATGTCGGGGATTATGTTGTTGGCGAAATATGTTTGCAATGCACATACCCACTGCGTGGGTTATTTTCTTGTGTTTTTCTGACCTGATATTGTAAGGCTTTTGGAACGCCTCTTCTATAGACCCGTGTGTTTTCACTGGTGTCATCTTCGGGGTTGTCCTGCTCTGAGAAAGCGATGTCTGTGGGTGATGCCCGGCTGAGGTGCCCATGTTAGAAGTGTTGCCGTTAGCATAGGGAACAAGCGCTAAGCAATGCTTGCAATTTTTTTTTTTTTTCAATATTTTCTCTCCGTCTGCATTGTAGTCCACGGGGAAACTGAAATGTTGCCACACCGCCGATTTGAAAGAAGCCGGTGCCTCCTCAAAAATCGGTCTGTCAACTCCTCCGCTCGCCATAACTTTTTTTTGTTTTCTTTCTTGTTTCACTTTCACCTCGCTCGTAAGCGAGAGAGGGCGTTACTCGGCTCCTATTACACAGGTGCTTGACAGCGATTGGACATTTACTCGCGGGGTGGGAATTTCTGCACAGTGGCGCTTCACGTCACACACAGGCACACAGAGTTTGACCAATTCATTCCACAAGCGATCGGAATAAATTACTGTAATTGCAAAACCAAAAAGGTGCGGTTCATAAAGGCGTATTGAACCGTACAGGGCGAACCGTACGGTTCGGTTTTGAACCGCAAACCGTTGCACTGCTAGTACATGCCCTAAAATGAACAGGAAGTGATCTGTAAATGTCCACAAAAGTGAATCCCAGACGTCCAATCTAGTCAAAATGAATTGGATGTCTAGCACCGTCAAAGGCAGCTAGTGACGTAGACACTATTCATACTGAAGATTTTTGGTGGCAACCTGTTAGTTTTTGCTTTTTTTTTTCCCCAGTGACACAATTTTAAAAGGATATTACCGATTCTTGTTGAGAGCAGATCAATAACCTTTTGGGCTACAAAGTATCCCGATATATCACCTTTTCAATATATTGTCTCACCCCTACTACTTAACCTATTTAACTCTGCTGTGTTTCACTGTAAAAACATCAGATATGTTTGCGCATAAATGTTTTGCTGAGCTTATCACAAATGTTTTTTGTTTGAAGCGATGCCAGGATGTGGAAATGAAAATTGTTGGTGCTGAGAAAAACTTAACACCCTGGCACTTTTTTGTAAAATGTTTGATATATATAACACAATATAATGCAGATTCCGGATCAAATTTCACAGCTGCAGCTTCATATATGCTTTGATAAAATCGATAATTTCAATTGTAATAATCAGGTTGGCAATGGGAGATTTTTTTTTTTTTTAATTCAATGCCATTTTGTTCCTTTATGGGTTACTCATTTAAATACTATGAATTAAATAAAAATCAACCTTTTAATGTTATCAGGACCATAATTAGAGTATGTTTTTGTATAGAAAAATAATATAACAATAATGATTTATAAAAACAGATGAATACAATTATAATTGAAACCTGATGTCCACATTCTTTCATGCAATGTAAGCCACACTTGGATACCTAATGTTAATATTGTGGCCTACATGACCCAAAATATGATGTCCACGTATGTGGACGGCAGGTCTTTTTTGTTTGTTTGTTTTTTTAAATTAACAAAAAGTCACTTTCCCTACTGAGGGTTAAGACTAGAGTTGTTGAAAATAATAGCTTTTAATAATACTTTAATAACTTTAATACTTTAATAATACTTTTTAACCGATAACCCAATATTGTCAAACTCCAAAAATCTAATAACGATATCAAACCAATACCGATATATGCTGTTGTGGACTTAACATATTATGGCTAATTGTATTGTAATGCCCCACTGAATGGTTTGATAAATTATTATTGTTCATTTAATTTTTGCAAAGTGAATTAAAATTGTCTGCTCACATAACAAATCCCCAGCATCTTAGTTTGGAGACATTTAATGGTCAACAAGCATAACTGCCGTGCTAAGCTGTAACCAGCCCTTGTACAAAGGCAGAACACTTCTACATTCATGTTGAAGGCAACATGCAGATTGGCCCAAAACCGATAATGAAAACCTGATGTTGATATTATTAAATATCATTTTAAAATGCTTTTATCGGACAACTCTAGCTAACACTTGAGCAAGATTATTTAACTAGACTTTTTAAGAACCGGAGGAACAGTTAAAACACTGTTGTATCACATGAAGTTTAACAGAAACACATTGTTGTTGGAAATATTTCAATATTGTACTAAACTTTTGTGAGTTTGCTTCAGTTCCATATACTCTTAGGTATGGATTTACTTAGCGGTAGTTGGTCTCCCACTGACACACCTATGTCACTGATGGCAGTCTACCATGACCGTTAAGGAACAACAACAGAATTGCTACTGTGCGTGCACACCTAGAGGGTCATGAAAACTGCACTCAGCCCCCTGGGCTTTTGCCTTGTTGTCTGCTTTAGTTGGCAGACCTATAAAAGAATCCACACCCACATGAAAACGGTATCTGTTATCAACCGGGTGTCCACATATCTCTGTCCATCTCACCCACTCCCTTATTCTTTATTGCTTATTCACTTGTCTGGCCTTCCTCCTACTACCTTTCTGTCCATCAGTCATGTTGCTCCTGTTTTCTCCACCTGGAACATTTCTTCAGCATTTCTAGTATTTTTTTTTTCTGCTGTTAAATTTGCTTTTAATTGACACTGAGGTGTGTACCACAGCAGCCTGAATGCAACAGGTTCTCTTGAGTATCGCTTTGCCTGTCCGATTCCAGCGTCCTTTGTTTGGAAATCGCCAAAAGGGATAAGTAACGTCGATTCTGTGACTGTCAGTAATCTAGTCGTGATGCAAGGGATTGCGATAGCGCTTCCCACAACCGGCAGGAGACGAAGACTTGTTCAGCCATCACTCATCAGAGAAGAAGCTACGCTTGTCCACCACAAGACAGAACACAGAGAACATACTGACGCCAACTTGTTGTCTGTGCAGAGAATCAGAGAGGATGTCAGTCATTCAGACAGTAAGAGTAGCCGACAGTACATCCGCCTCACAGGAATCCCGCAGACGGGCTCTGGTGATGCGCTTGCTCACTCTGTGGCTAACTCTGATCTGTCTGGATTGTCATACCCTGCATACATGAGCGGCAAGTGTGCTGAGGTTCTGCCAAGCTCACGAGTCAGAATTTCTACGAAGACAAGAGTGTCCAAAACATCAGTTGAGCATAAAACAAAGGCTGAATATTTCTGTTAAATATTGCTCACAAATGTGTTAAAATCCTTTTGGAAGCAATTCTGATTTGGTGAGGTGCCGTATTTTCTAAACCAGGGGGTGTCAGACTTTTGGTTCACGTGCCACATTTTTGTGTCTTTATTATTCAATCAAAGAAGTTGCTTCAAACAAAAAAATATATATAAAAAGAAAAACTTTGCACATGTGTCAATCACCGTTTACCAAAGCCTGAGAGAGTTTGAGTAGACCCACTATGAAGCATTTAATAAAGCCAAGCATTTTCTTACTACTTTATTCTTGTTTAAAAATAATTCGGTGGGGCATTAACACGTTTAAAACATCATAATTCTTACATTTGAAGTGCTTGAAAACCACTTATAAATGATACTTTGGTGAAAAAAGTGAAAAAAACGTCATATATATGTATCTTTTTTCCAATGTAATGGTCCCCATTACCCGCGAAAAACGAGGGATCCCTGTATTTCTGAAAAGCTTTAAGAAGCAGGACTCATTCCCACCACTCGTCGGGCCGGTGTTGTGCTGACACCGGCCGTCAGCTCAAGTCTCAGCCGAAAATAACGCGTCTCAGGCGGACGACGGGAGCGATGCGAGGCGCCCCCTCCATCCGAGAGCATGCCGCTTAATTTGACTCAACAGTGTGTTTCTTCGTTTATATTACCGCTAAATACACAAGCTTGACGCCAATTTAACGGGAGCTATTTTTCATGGGAGATTTGGCTAGCTCTGGCAGTGTTCAACGCAAGCTGCAACGAATGGCAGTAACTTTTTTATATCGCAAAATGTGAAAACGATTGAAACCATTACTCACCAAATTCAATCTGCTGGCAAATACAGGCAAGTGTGTATGCTACGCTTTGGTCTGCCCCGGTGTGGATGAGGCCTGCTTTTTGTTTTCGCAGCTTTGCAATGCAACCAAAGGCTCTCCGAGCACTCCATTTTCACGTAAGGAGTGCGCGCGTTTGGAATAATGGAACGCAGCTTGGGCCGATGATTGGTTCTCGTCAGCGAAGCATCTAGGATTTGGTGACTGTCCAAGTGTCACTTTTTTCTTAAGTGCTCAGTTTACGTACTAAGTTAATCTCATGATGATAATAATAATAATAATTAAATAAAACCTCCCGACCCCCCCCTCCCTCCTCCCAAAAAGAATTTCTCCTCGGATCTACGCAATTCACGTAGGTCGCCCTTTTTGACTTCAAAACGGCGGATTTCGCCGAAAGGTGAGAGATTTTCATGCCTGAAATTAGATCTCAAGAGGGCCGTACTAGTATATTTTTTGGTATACTCACTGTCTGCAATTCACGGCGCTCGGCATCCAATCCATTTTGACTGGGAGGGGGGTTGTAGGAGCCCTTCCCCTCCCAAGATGACGTATGCTCTTAGCATATCAGCAACCTTTGAATGTATGCATACCTGCTTAAGACAGTCTTACCTAATTGATTACATAGGTGTACATTACAAGGGTGTGGCTTTGGTCTCAACATTAGTAGGAACGATATATAACAGCATAACCTGCATGTGACATATTGACTTATACTAACTTTCATATGTATTGGTTCAGGTGCTACACCATTCGATTTAAACCTTTGTTTTCAAAAACTACGAAAGAAACATTTAAAGAATTTCCAGAATATATAGCAAATTTAAATTGCAGTATTTGAACATAAATTAACATCCACAATAAATACAAACTTAACCATCCAGGATTGCAAAAAATAAAAAATAAATAAACATTTGTCCTAACATTGTCTAAATAAAGAAATTAAATACAACTGAAAAAAACTTATTGGTCAGGGAATAACAAAAAGAAATGAAAATGCAGCCTTCCTTCAGGTAAAACACTACTGCTTTTGTTCGAAAGCAAAGCCAAACTCAGCAAAAACAAACAAAAAAAAGAAAAAACTCTTTTGGGCTGCTTTAAGACCACATGAATGAAATAAAAATGAACATTGGGGAGAAGGGGGAAAACCTCGGTTCACTTAATTTTTCACAGTTTAATTCACGTTAATAGTAGAATACACATACAGGAGAACACTTCTCTCTAAGCAGCTTTGTACTGGTGTTTTGCAGTTAGGAAATTCATACAGTTTAATGTTATGCTAAGTCTGATGCAGGTCGGACTTTCAGTAGCAAAATTAGTGGTGTGTTCCGCAACTCCACAACACTGACATCTTTTTACATTACAGTGCGGCCTCGACATACGATCGCTTCGACACACGATCTTTTCGACATCCGACGGAAAATTTGACTCGCCATTTGTTTCTACATCTGACGACATGCTCGAAATACGACATACCAGCACCGCGGACACAGGCACGGCAGATTTTCTTGTGTGAGAAATCAACACAGGTTTCAAAAAGGTTGGTACAAGTGGTGAAACAAGGAAAAACGTGACGCTTACCTTCTAAATGAAGATGCAAATTATGGAGAAATATGAGCGTGAGGTGTGCAGCCGTGAACTGTCTCAACAATACATCTCCACGGTCCTCCACCGACCACCGTTCGCCAGTGTTTACAAGTTAAGCTGACAATTATAATAGTGGTGACATTGCCGAAGAAATCGCCAGCTTCGTCACGTTTTTATCATTTATTTCACAACTTATTCAAAACACAACGCCTCCTGGCCGCGAAAGTTGACTGTGTTCTCAAGAAAACATTGAAAGTGAAACTCTCAAGCTCACCGCTCTCAGGTGCGATGCGTTCAGGCACAGCAAAAAACGTCCGCCACATTAGAACCCGATTCATTACATTATTACAGGAATTATTTTAATTAAGGAATTATATTAATCCGATTTTTATTTATAATTTATTTGTTTTGCTATGTGTAATTGCCATTTGTAATAGTACCAGCAGCATTTATTAAGGATTGAGTGTAGTTTTTTGGGCAGTGGAACGAATTATTGGAATTATAATGTATTCCTATGGGAAAATCCTGCTTGACATACGACCATTTCGACTTACAAACTAGGTCCTGGAACGAATTAACTTCATATCTAGAGGTACCACTGTACTTACATCATGAAAATAATTTACTTTATTATGGTTGGGTCAGTTCTATCCTTACAACATACGGGAAGACAATCTAGATTACCTATAAAAGAGGTCGTTATATTATGCAAATACTGTTGCTTAAAAGTTGGTGGGGACAATTTGAGCATCCTAAAAAGTTGGTAGGGTTATGTCCCTACCGTCCCTATGCAAACCTACACCCTTGTATAAGTATATATATAATTTCTTCATCTGTTTTGGTTTGTCTTCTTTATCCCGAAATGCTGGTTGCTGGTTTAGGCGCATTACCTTTGCCGCACCCTGGATTGAAGGAGGACAAAGTCCGATATGGATTTTTTTAATTTATTGATTACTCAAACGTATTCGCTGTCTCCGTGCACCGAATCGTGATGCCCGTACCGTGACGGTACACAAATACCGTTACACTCTTACTAATTAGTCCCAACACAACCCTAACTGCATAGACACCAGACAAGAATGCCCCCAACCCCCTATCCAGCAGGCCCTCATTAGGGTCCTTGTAAAGACCTTGTACCTGCTGGGCCTGCGCCCCTTTACATCCCTCTCCCTTTAGACTCCAGGTGGGTCAGGTGGTTGTATTTCACCAGAGGGGACAGCCTAGGCTAATTTAATTTGACGGCTACCTGCCTCGTGCAAATAACTGGAAGAGAAAAAAATGTACACTTCACGTTAAAGTTGCACAAGGGTCGAATTGGGGAAGAGCAAATATTATGACCTTGTAAAGATGAAAGACGGTAAGCCATCAAAGAGGAAGTTTGTCCGCACTAATGTGGCAGGGAATTGGTCATATCAAGGGGCCCCAGGTCACAAACTCGGTGTGTTTGTGCATGCGTGTGTTGAGCCAGGCACAGCGGGGCTTTACGGATACGACATCACCCATTGGTGCAGGATTACACCGCCATTTTCACAAGTTGCTGTTTAATTGCACTTTAAACTCCATTTTGTTATGGGCAGCTCAGCATGTTACGGCAAAGACTGCATTTTCACGCCTACGTTGTCGCAAAGAAGGATTTGTAGGAAACATGATCTCTATGTTAATGTGGAGGCAAAACCCCATGGAGCTGGGCAACTGTTGATCCGTACTTCATTGTCAAAATGATTTTATCTTCTGTAACTAAACTCAGTTAACACAGTAATCTGATTACATGTCTTTTGCAAGGCAGATAACCGTTGAAAGATGACAAAAAGTTTACCCACCACTTGGACGTCAGAGGGCACTCTGGACAAAAAGTCTAAGATCTCGTTGTTATCGATGGTGTAAGGATCCCGTAGCTTCTTGGTGAATTTATTCACTCCTGCAACAAGACAAGGATAAATAAGTTGGAATAGAAAATGTACATTAAGGATGTTTAAGTGGATGTTTTTCGTACGCCACAATGTTAGGTGACACAAGGCTCGCGATAATGATGATCTCAAGATATGAGGATACATCAATTATCGATATACAGTGAAGAAAATAAGTATTTGAACACCCTGCTATTCTCCCACTAAGAAATCATTGAGGAGTCTGAAATTTTCATCGTAGTTGCATGTCCACAGTCAGGGAGATAATTTAAAAAGAAATCACAATGCATGATTTTTTTTTTTTAATCAAAATATTTGTGTGATAAAGATGCAAATAAGTATTTGAACACCTGTCTATCAGCTAGAATTCTGACCCTGAAAGACCTGTTAGTCCGACTACTTAAAGTCCACCTCCACTCTATGTATTATCCTGAATCAGATGCAATTGTTTGAGGTCCATAGCTGCATAAAGACACCTGTCCACCCCGTACAATCAGTAAGACTCAAACTTGTAACATGGCCAAGACCTAAGAGCTGTGCAAAGACACCAGAGATAAAATTGTACATGTACATTGTACATCAATTGCCAAGCAGCTTGGAGAAAAAAGCTCCACTGTTGGAGCAATCATTACAAAATGGTATAAGCGAAACACAAAGGTCAATCTCAATCGGAGTGGAGCCCCATGTAATATATCACCTCGTGGGGTCTTAATGATCCTGAGAATGGTGAGGAATTAGCCCAGACCTACACGACATGAGTTGGTCAATGACCTGGAAAGAGCTGGGACCACTGTTTTCAAGGTACTGTTCGTAATACACTACGACGTCATGGTTTGAAATCATGCATGGCACGGAAGGTTCCCCTGCTTAAACCAGCACATGTCAAGGTCCGTCTTAAGCTTGCCTATAACTATTTAGATGATAGTCATGGGGGCAAGTTGTGTGGGAAAATAGTTACTTAAAAATACTTTTCGGTCATAATTCCACTAATCATGTTTAGAGGAAGAGGAATGATAAGTACTATCCCAAGAATACCATCCCTTTTGTGAAGCATGGGGGTGGTAGCACCATGCTTTGGGGGCATTTTTCTGCGCATAGGACAGGATGAGTGCACTGTATTCAGGAGAGGATGACCAGGGCCATGTATTGTGAGATTTTGGGGAACAAAAGTTACTAAACTCAGATGGTTGTGTTATTGTACAGTTTTGATGTATGTTCCATGCCGAAACTGATAAGCATATGCTTCATCTCGTCCGCCTTTGTCTTCTTCTTCGGTTCCTTCGGGCAAATCATATCACATTTTGTAATTGTCAATGATTGTCAATGATACCGATGATGACAGTAAAATTCCATTCCTTTCCACAACCTCATTGCCTTAGTCAAAGCATTGAAGATGGGTCATCGCTGGGTTCCAACATGACAATGACCTGAAGCACACAGCCAGGAAAACCAAGGAGTGGCTCCATAAGAAGCATATCAAGGTTTTACCATGGCCTAGACCCAAAAGAAAACCTTTGGAGGGACCTCAAACTCTGTTTCTCAGCGACAGCCCAGAAACCTGACTGATATAGGGAAGATCTGTGTGGAGGAGTGGGCCAAGATCCCTCCTGCAGTGTGTGCAAACCTGGTGAAAAACTACAGGAAACGTTTGACCTCTGTAAATGCAAACAAAGGCTACTGTACCAAATATTAACTTTCGTCTTCTCAGGTGTTCAAATACTTATTTGCACCTTATCACACACATAAATCGTTAAAAAAAAATCAAATTGTGATTTCTGGATCTTTCTTTTTAGATTATCCCTCTCATGGTGGACATGCATCAACGATGAAAATTTCAGACCACTTCATGATTTCTCAGTGGGAGAACTTGAAAAATAGCAGGGTGTTCAAATACCTGTTTTCTTCACTGTTTGGGTGAGGAAATCATTCTAGGATCTTCTACAAAACAACCAATAAACAACAAAATGAGCTGGATTGGAGGTCTATAGCTGTCAATGGCAGCCAGCGAGGTAAGACCATGATGTCTCAAAGCCATTGTCGTCAAAACAAGTCGACTGGGAAGGTCAGCAGCGATCATTTGCAGCCAATGACTTTGGAAAATTAGCTACAGTGTCTTGCAAAAGTATTCGGCCCCCTTGAACCTTGCAACCTTTCGCCACATTTCAGGCTTCAAACATAAAGATATAAAATTTTAATTTTTTGTCAAGAATCAACAACAAGTGGGACACAATTGTGAAGTGGAACAAAATTTATTGGATAATTTAAACTTTTTTAACAAATAAAAAACTGAAAAGTGGGGCGTGCAATATTCTTCGGCCCCCTTGTGTTAATACTTTGTAGCGCCACCTTTTGCTCCATTTACAGCTGCAAGTCGCTTGGGGTATGTTTCTATCAGTTTTGCACATCGAGAGACTGACATTCTTGCCCATTCTTCCTTGCAAAACAGCTCGAGCTCAGTGAGGTTGGATGTAGAGTGTTTGTGAACAGCAGTCTTCAGCTCTTTCCACAGATTCTCGATTGGATTCAGGTCTGGACTTTGACTTGGCCATTCTAACACCTGGATACGTTTATTTTTGAACCATTCCATTGTAGATTTGGCTTTATGTTTTGGATCATTGTCCTGTTGGAAGATAAATCTCCGTCCCAGTCTCAGGTCTTGTGCAGATACCAACAGGTTTTCTTCCAGAATGTTCCTGTATTTGGCTGCATCCATCTTCCCGTCAATTTTAACCATCTTCCCTGTCCCTGCTGAAGAAAAGCAGGCCCAAACCATGATGCTGCCACCACCATGTTTGACAGTGGGGATGGTGTGTTCAGGGTGATGAGCTGTGTTGCTTTTACGCCAAACATATCGTTTTGCATTGTGGCCAAAAAGTTCAATTTTGGTTTCATCTGACCAAAGCACCTTCTTCCACATGTTTGGTGTGTCTCCCAGGTGGCTTGTGGCAAACTTTAAACGAGACTTTTTATGGATATCTTTGAGAAATGGCTTTCTTCTTGCCACTCTTCCATAAAGGCCAGATTTGTGCAGTGTACGACTGATTGTTGTCCTATGGACAGACTCTCCCACCTCAGCTGTAGATCTCTGCAGTTCATCCAGAGTGATCATGGGCCTCTTGGCTGCATCTCTGATCAGTTTTCTCCTTGTTTGAGAAGAAAGTTTGGAAGGACGGCCGGATCTTGGTAGATTTGCAGTGGTCTGATGCTCCTTCCATTTCAATATGATGGCTTGCACAGTGCTCCTTGAGATGTTTAAAGCTTGGGAAATCTTTTTGTATCCAAATCCGGCTTTAAACTTCTCCACAACAGTATCTCGGACCTGCCTGGTGTGTTCCTTGGTGTTAATAATGCTCTCTGCACTTTAAACAGAACCCTGAGACTATCACAGAGCAGGTGCATTTATACGGAGACTTGATTACACACAGGTGGATTCTATTTATCATCATCGGTCATTTAGGACAACATTGGATCATTCAGAGATCCTCACTGAACTTCTGGAGTGAGTTTGCTGCACTGAAAGTAAAGGGGCCGAATAATATTGCACGCCCCACTTTTCAGTTTTTTATTTGTTAAAAAAGTTTAAATTATCCAAGAAATGTTGTTCCACTTCATGATTGTGTCCCACTTGTTGTTGATTCTTGACAAAAAAATTAAATTTCATATCTTTATTTTTGAAGCCTGAAATGTGGCGAAAGGTTGCGAGATTCAAGGGGGCCGAATACTTTTGCCAGGCACTGTATTATACTGTGCTTTATAAAAACATAATTCAAGAAAATTAAACCACTTTTTGCAACATTTTTACTTCAGCTCAATGGACATTGTGCTGCTCCTTGCTCGTAAGTCAAAATCAGACGAGTGGCAGCTTTTGTCTGGAATGATGTCTAATTTGGGTCACTTGTATCTCAAGGCACCACTGTTCAGATAAACGCACATTTGCTGCTGCTGCTCAATAGCTTACCCCATGCTAGCACAATGTATCTTAGCGGGATGAAGTAAACAATGAGGGTCGCCATTCCAAGAGCGACAATGGCCAGCCAGCTTAGGAAAGGCACAGTCCAGTTAAAAGTGCTGTAAAGAGAGGAAAAGGGTCGTGAGAAAATCTTGCCAGAGGGCGCCGTTGGGTGTTGAAGCAGTATATGATTCAGGAGGATCATCTGTTTGTTATGCTGGCGGCGTTTCCCGGCGAGTAAGTTCTAATCAGGCTGGCAAGGCAAAGTGGGGCAACCTGGCACTGCGGAAAAACACCGGGACGTGCAGAGCGGAGCATAAAGCGCAGCGGGCCGGGCGCCGAGGAGCAGGCTTACGACTCACTTCTTTATCCTCTCGCCATAGGAGGCCACTTCATCCAGCGCATTCTGCACACTGATACACACGTCCTGAATGGCATAAAGCTTGTTCATGAAGCCCTTTCTCTCAGAGTCCTGCAAAAGCACAGATAGGGTTGTAGGCAAGGCAGGAATAAACAAGCAGAGTGCAACAGGAAGAGCAAGGAAAGAGAAATGCAAAGGAGAGAGGCTGGGCAAAGGCATCTTAGTGGAAACAATACACGTTAAATAGCGTCAAAGGCTCGCGCCGGGGAGCCAAATCGCCGGATATCCTGCTCCAATTGACTGTGCTCATTCCAGCCAGTAATAGAGATATAAAGTCGGCAGAACAAATCAAAATGCTTTCCGCCGTACAAAGGCTCACACAGGCAATTTGAATATGTTAATAGAACAGCAGTTTGAAAAAGAAAGCCAAATGGAAACATCAATCTTTCAGGTCCTCTGTTTTTCACCTCCCTCCCACTCGGCGCTGCCAAGATCGGGCTGAGCCCAATTGTGCCGCTGTCTTGGCACGCTGTGATGATGTCACCGGCCGTGACATCATTATCGTTGACGCCATCGGTGGCGATTCAGAGGTTCGGGCTTTTGACAGCCCCGAAAATCTCTTCAGAGTTTAGTAAGTCATGATACGGATAACTCATTCACTGCCGTTGACAGTGACAGACATCAAAACCATCATGTTTCAGTGAGACGTCCAATGGGACTGATTGGATGTCTATGACAGTCATTGGCCGCCAATGAGTTAATTTATTACCGGTAACTAACATTAGGACAGCTACAAAAATAGGAAGTTCTTGATATTTTATAGAGTTAACAGATAACGACTTTTTAAATGATAACCAATATCCCGATATTGTCCAACTCCCAAAACCGTTGTGGACTTAACATATTATCGCTAATTGTATCGTGATGCACCACTGGATGCTTTAATCATGATAATGCTCACTAAGCATCACTGCAGTGCTAAGCTATGACCAGCCCTTGTACAAAGGCAGAAGGCTTCTACATTCACCTTGAAGGCAACATGCATATTGGCCCAAAACCGATAATGAAAAACCCATGTTGATATTATCCGATATCATTTTAAAATGTTTTCATCAGCTGATATTATTGGCTACCCGATAAAATCGGACAAATAAAGTTACTGTGTAGTGCATGTAAAGAGTGTTCATTTTTAAAGCAGATCTGCTTCGTCTATCACCAACAATGTGAGAAATTGAGTTAATGAGGCTCCCCATTCATACGAACCAACACAATCTGGACACATTGACACGATTATTTGAAAACATACCTCTTCAACACTAAACATGAAAGTTTGTTTGGTGAGCATGCTCCACAATCTAATAACAAGGTGTTTGGTTGACACCATCAGAACATGGTAACAGGACGTATGATCATGAATGGGAGTTAATATGAGGAAGTACCACAACTGCTATTTTTGTCATATTTAAAGCAATGAATATGACATTTTCTTCAGGGCTGAATGCGATTAAAGTAGACACGTATTAATAAAATGTGCCGGCAGGGAACTGGGGATCGGTCCGTAGTGTATACATAGGGTATGACATACTATACAATCAAACTGCTGCAAGAGAAAACTGCAATTATGATATAACAATATGGTATTTACAAGAAGACAAATTAGTGCAGCACTCAAAGAGAGCAGACTTCCACCTAAGTTTCCAAATTCAAAGCTTCACCTTACTTGGTAGAGTTAACCCTTTATTGCCAAATGTATCACATTTGATACACCTAAAATGTCATGATTTTGAGAGTAATTCAGAATTTTGACATTTCGTTTTGAAAAAAAAAAATGATGGATGCAAGTCAACACATGCATCTGCAGGTTCCATGAGAAAAAACAAACCAAAAAAAAACAGGATTTAGCCAGGGTTTTAGATATTAGAGCGCTTATTACGCATATTCATTTTGACATTTCTTTTTACAAATTTGAAAAAAAGGTTTCATTAGGACCTTATTTTTCAAATTTTGGGATTCTCTGATATTTGCTTCATGTTGCAGGTCTTTAAGGGTTACGTATGAAACAAGCTATAGAAATTCCTTTTCTGACCTTCTCTGACGTTTGATCTCATTACCTCAAAATGCTACCACCTCTTCCATTTTTAATGACAAAGATATCCTCCAAGTTTGATCATGATGTGATTCCCGTTAACCGCTCTTGAATATTTTTTTTGTGCTAGTTCCTTTTCTGACCTCTCTTACTTTTGACCTCATTACCCCAAAATGTAATCACCACTTCTATTTAATTTTACAAATATACACTGAAAATTTGATTATTTTCCATTTCTTCGTTCTTGAGGTATCTAGAACACAAATACAAAACATCCTTCCATAGGTTTCACTTACGAGCAGAGGTCATTTTAGAGTGGTTGGATTTTTTTTTTCCCCCCAAACAGTACTGTATTCTTTTAGAAGACAGTAGAGGTAAAAAGAATCCTTGACCACAACCTTCCCTCTAATCTCTGATCTGATAATGTGAAAAAATAACCATGGGATGATGTGGAAATCCAGATTGACTGCACAGCAAAATCTCACAAGACAAATAGATACAATTAGTCACGAAGGAAAGGGGTTGTTTTTCTTTGCAAATATTTTGGCGACTTTATTTCAACCTCTGGTGAATCACTTCCTCTGATTCCATCTGCTTTTCATTGCTCACTCAAATAAATCTCAGAGCACCCAATCTGTTGTGGCCCATCCGTACCCGGCCGGATCAGGCCGTTTTTATCGTTGAGGGACGCTGAAGAGCGCGTGTGGGGGCCGAGGGAGAGGTGTGAGAGAGCCGGCGGGGGTGCCTAGGATAGGTCAAAGGTCAGCCAAGTATAAAACACTGCCACATGCCCCTCGGACTGCGGTCTGACTCCTATTTCCTGTCTTCAAACGAGACTCGTTGAGGCGGGAGGTAGTAATAACACAGAGAGCCATGGAGAACCTTGTTTTCCCAGCTTCCCCACTTACTGCGCACATATGGAGCCAGGCAACCTGTTCCTATAATGGAACCCAATACGCACACACACTCACGCACCCCACAGCTATTAGATAAGCTTGATTTGCACACCTGGTCTTGCTGAGTAACTTTATAAACATGATGACGTATACCCCAAGACAAAGACAACAAGGGTCTCCTCCTCTTCCTGGACTGTCACTGCCGCCTAATTGATCTGCGGTGTTTTGATATCAATGTAGTGAGACCACTCAAAAACAGGGTAAAAAGCAGAATCTTTACAGGTGTCTTAGTCCATCTGTTCTGTCCTTTGAGGACAACTGCTTGTTTTATAATTGTAGAGACAAATTTAATTTAAAAAAAATAAGATTTGGCCAAAAGTGCAGCAATGCTCGACGGGTGTGACAAATTTCAGCACCTGAGATGAGCGCGTAGCTTGAATCATTCCGACGAATAGCATGATAAGAACACCTAACAAGTGTGCCACTGTGTATTTTAATTGACTGCAAATGCACGTTCATGTGCAATGTGTTATGACGATGTGTTATAGTAATTACCGGTTCAGTCTGGGAGTTAGATTTGTGACTGAAGTCAAATACAAGAAGATTCAATCCAAGTAAATTTGTCTTTTGTAAGATATGCTCAAGTATTATGTGGAATCCTTACTGTCAGCAGTATATTACAATACAATAAAGTAAATTGGACACTCACAATAAGTTTTTCACAATACAAGCATCATCATAGGAGAAAATTAGTCTCATTTTGCAAGCGACTTTTCACTATACGAGCACCAGAAAAGCATCTCTCTTGCTTTGCGTGTCTGAGTGCCTCAGGATCCCACCGGTTGGCAAGCGAGCTCTCTCCTTCAATTTGACTCCCCATGTGTCTCGGCGTCCCGCAACGGGGCATACGAATATCGCATCAACAGATACCCTCATATCGTTGTCTCCGGTAATTACTGGCGTGCACACACTGACGCCAGGTGGTGCTCAAGCGCTGGTCCATCCCCTCTTAACCGAGCAAGTGCCCTCATCAAGGTTATAAAGTCAACATCATTATTATGTTAGCAATGCGTGAGCAACACCAAGTGCAGCAGACATAATCACTGTGAGAGTGCCCTCTGTCCTCCAAACGTGGAAACACACCTCCTGTGTGCCCAACTGCCCATCATCTGTCAACGTGAACGCGCAGCGCGGAAATGAAGGCGGCACATTACTTGTCTCTTAAAGGGGCCGCACTTAGTTACCATACCTGTCAAGTTGTACTGTTTTGGCGTAATTTGTACAAGTGAGCACTGATTTTTAAACGTGTCCGCCGTACATTCAAAGTCTGTACGTTTTTCGTGATTACGTTTTTTTTCTTCTCCGTTCGGATTTTGTCACCATTTCGGCAACAAGACAGTGTTCGTTACTACGTTGGTTGAATGACGCGCGAAAGGTCAGAGACTGAGAGAGAAGACCAGGAGTGGGAAAGAGGGAGTTGTGATGCCGCTGCAAACGCGATGCTAGGCTAGGTGGCTCCAATAATACCTGACTGGAGCCGGTAGCCTACAAACTACGCCCACATGATGCTACGCTAGATATCACATGTATATGAACTAGATGCGAAATGATACACTTACCGGCGTTGGTAAACAGCCGCCATCTTAAAGCAGTAGACTTCTCAGAAAGGCTCTGTTGTAGTGAACCTTCCTTGCAAACCTAAGTAACTTTTTATCTAAAATGCTCCTAAATCAGCAAAATCTTGACTTGAATCTATCTTTAAATGATGAAACAGTTTTAAAACTTTCACATGTCTAAAGTAGACGGAAGGGAACTAATGCAAAAACGGGAGCAATTTTAACAACTTTAACGGTTGATTCACAACATTAAATGACTTTCAAACATAGCAAAGTTTTTTTTTTTTTTTTTTTTTGGAAAAAATGAGGGAAAAAAACATGAAAGGTAACACTAGTTACTTTGCCAAGTAACTAATTACTCTTACATTCAGGTAACTGAGTTACCAACTCAATTACTTTTTGGGAGAAGTAATTTGTAACTCTAAATAATTACTTTTTTAAGTAAGATTAACAACACTGGTCATAAAGATGCAGTCTGCAGAATGAAAAGCTATGCTGTGACGAAAGCGAAGATTTTATTCTGTCAATTTGTTTCCGAACACAATTTGCCTGCAACTATTGCTGATCACTTCTCAGAATTAGCAAAAGAAATGTTCCCTGACTCAAAGATTGCATCGGTAAGTTAATTTTATCAATTGACCTTTTAAATTTATAGTTGGACACACTAACGAATTACCTTCAAGTCAAGCTAAAGTGCGAGCTGAAGTGCCATGAAGTGCAGCCATCAAAAGACAAGATATAAATTGCCAAACTTGCTACATACAATTATAACAAAAGTGAATGTTAAATTTTAGTATTCACGATGTAGCTGAAGATATTGATTGTTCTTTGATTGCACCAGGTTATATGAGACAATACTACCAATAAAGTCCTATTATTTTAAAAAATTGAGTTTTATTTTTGTTTCATACTGCACGCTGTATTAATGTCAGATTCGTCACCAATTTGTAAGGGCATACGTCACAATTTGTAAGATTGCCAACGGCCTCGGGTAGACAGGTATGAGTTACGGACATTAAATTAACCTATTTCAATATTTAGTCATGGGTTTGCATGTTTAGTACTAATATTGCTACTTCGAGGGAATGTTGCTGCTTAACAAAAACTAATAAGTATCAAAATAAACGCACACAAAAAAATATATACTTGAAACTCACCTGGAGGAAGTGAAACTGAGTGTGTGTAGCAGAAAGTAGATGAGCAATAGGCTCCTTTCTTTGAGTATAGGCACACAGATACACAGTTATAACAAAAATGCAGCTTTAAAGCAGGCTATAAGCATCATTTATTTGCTAAATGCCAAACATAAATGAGCTGTGTAGTGTGTGCCCTGTTGTATGTATGTTATTCATATTGTTGTTGTTTTTTTTTATGTTTACAACGTGTAGCAGTTATCATGCCTCAAAAGGAATGAATAAGATAATTAAAATATTTCTTAAGTTTGGAATCGGTTGCTATTTATTTAAATATTTACAGTAAATAAATGTGTAATTAGTTAATACATCTGCAATGTTTTTTTTTTTTTTTTTTTACTAATTCACATTGTTCTAACGAGGCAGCCTGAGCATCTGCCGCTAAATTGTCTTTGCATGCCACTGCCAGTAATTGTATTTTATATCGAAGTGCATCCGAATCATTTGTGCTTACAAGTGAACATTAACCATGTCACTCAAGAAAATGACAAAGACAGTAATGAGAATAAATCAGAACTGAAAAAAAGCACACACAAAAAAAAATTAAATAAAATTGAAAACAGGAAAATAGTTTTAGAAAAGAGCTTTAGCAATCTTTTATTACAAATATTAGCTCGACTGGCTCACATTTTTTTGTTAAAGGTATCCACAGATTTTATGAGTTAAAATAATTTGATATTTAAACCCCTGTTTATGTTTTTGTTTTTATACAATTTATAAAATTTGTTTAACTAGTAGGTCACCATTGTTGTTGATGCCGCAGGGCACTGCCGTCACATGGTTATGCTGCTGGTCTTCCAGAGTATTACTCTAGTGACATAGACATGTCATCTCTTCAACCCTTTCAATTTGAACCCAGGATGAACATTAATGAGCATGGCAGCACTGTCGATATTTCAAAAAACAAGCAGCACAGGCAAAATAAACAGGTAAGACATGATGAGACGAGAGTAGGGGAAAAAAATGGTGTTCTGCCAAAATGTGCTACACCGGCGAAACATCTACAAGAGGCGAATATGACACCAAAAGTACTACTCTGCGCTTTCAGCTTGTTTTGCTTCGATGCATACAGACAGAACATACTAAAGATGCTTTAAGAAAAAAATTAAACGTAGTAATTACAAATAAGGGTGGTTTAAATATGCTACATGACTAATGTGGTCAACAGATCAACAATCTGCCATAAAGCTACCACAAAAAAAAACAACAACAACAAAAAAAACAATGCTTAAAAGTATGAGAGGGAAACCCATACAAAAGTGACAATGAAAAGGCAATAAAAGACTCAATAAAAACACAAATAGTAAGTACTCGCCGCTATTTGATAGTAGTATTCGTCGGGTAACAGTGACAATCTACGTCATCACCCCGAACATCCATAAAACATGGCACCCTCCGTAGGCCAAAACATGTACTAAATATTATAGATTTTTAGATCAATGGCAACATTTTATGTGTTTCTAATAATATATTTTAGTAGTCAATTTTAGAAGTCTTTAAGTCTGAGGTTCCCTTTAAGTCGCAACAAGAATCCAGCCCTCATGGTAAGTACCTATATGAACCAAATAACACTGTTTTTATACTTTAAATTTCTTTTTCAGATTATGTAGCCTTAAAAATTATGCCTTGAATTATTATTTGGGGGTAACATGGGGACTCAAAGGAAGTGTTGCACGTATTATCTCGAATTAAATTATTTCTTATGAGGAAAATACATGATACGAGCACCTTGTCGTTATGACCTTGGTCGTGGAACGGACTGTGCTCGTATCATGAGTACAAAACTGTAGATGCAGAAACAAAATTTGTTACAGCACAAACAAATGCACCATTGCGGTTCCATCCAGCCGTAGATGGGTGGCTGCGTTACGTTACTATAAATTAAAAGTAGAGTATCTACAAAACCGCTGCAGCTCAAACGAAAACCTTTACAACACAAGCCAGCACAAATTATTGACATCATTTTCAGCAGATTTAGATCAAAATGTGGGGGGGGGGTGTTGCTGGTTGACCTCAGATTGACCTATAAAAGAATTGTAAAGCAAAATGTTTTACTGCACAAACAAATGACATAATTTTTTATATAAATTTGTGTCTGATGGGGAGGTATGAGGGTCTACTGTATTGGAATGTGTCATAAAAGCAATTCTAGGCATTTTCTTACACCTAAAATTAGTAAAGACTCCAATTTAGATTGATAATAATATAGGTTTGTCAGGGAAGCTCAAGTTTGAACTCCGAGACAAGTGTTACCTCGATAGTTAGATTAGAGAAACAAATACGACCACAACCATGGATTTAGTAGGTTTTAGTACAAGAGCTCTTGGGTACAGACGCAGAGTAACACAAAAAGCGCCTCTCCGCATGTGGACAAAAGAGAGATACAGGGAATCCCTCTATTTATGGGTTGACACCATAAAAACGAAATCGAAACTTACTAAAAACACCTCAAGTTACAGAAAAGCATCTCTCATAGGGGAAAACCACCTTAAGCTGTAACCTTGACTCACAAGCTGTGGCCAGGAAGAAGTTTGATAAGCCACAGTTGCTATATTGTACTCATTCAGGGCATATTGGAAACAACAGGAAAATGACAGTCTAAATTTGGGCATATTGACTCCGTCTACAATCGTCAAGGCTATGAGACGGCCCACTCAAAAAGATTACAACAGATTATTTTAACAATGATACTCTATGCTATAATGTTCTCATGCAAGCATAACAAAAGCCTTCAACATATAATATATAATGGTTGTGTTTTAAGCATGAATAAATTCTCTCACAAGGTTGAAGTACATTCATAGGCAAAGACAAATTAGAGGACCAAAAGAGTCCATGATTGACAAATAGATGTCTACAGATAGACGTCCAGACCTTTTTGCATGGGAAGTCCTGGCAGCAATTGCTCGCTAGACAGCAGCTAATAAGCTACACTCTGTTTGTTGTGTTTTTTTTTTATTTTTTACCTGTCCTCTTCAGCTGCTTGTACACAGATATAGTAAATCTGAATGCCTTCAAACATTATCGCTATCAGTGGTAGCCTACGAATTAAGGTGGCTTTTGTCTTTGTAATTATGAAAACATCATATGAAAAAAGGTGTTAACCCAAAGATAGTGTGGGCGGGGTCACTGTTTTTTTTCTATGTTAGTGTACTAGATGTGGAATTCTTTCTCAGCCTCACTCACCAACATGCAATTTTTTTTTTTTTTCTAGGGTAGAACTCATGTCTGCTCTCGATACAAAATCAACAAGGATGCCTTGAGTTCCCCTCTGGGAGCCACATATTAGCATTCTGTCACGTTTCATTTGACATTTCAATTTTTACAGTAGAGGAAACAGAAACAATGAGAAACAGGTGCAATTTTAGCACAGCAGTCACGTTTTCTTCACACTAATCATGCCGTGTCACTGCGATATATGCTGTGGTAATATATTCATGGATTTTAGTTTAAACAGTTCTTTGAATAGCTGTGTGCTTCCACCTTTTGATATTTGAGCCCCTTTTAATTGACTTCGTCCTCAGTGTCCGTTTTCGTTTGGCTCTAGGCTTCAGGTCAAAACGTTGTTCTGCTTTTGTCAAGAGAAGTCAACGCGCAATGCACGTATTTCCCTTGATTAATATTTAGTGGAGCGTTTGAGCAAGTTCACCACAAGTCACCAATGAGTGCAATGTGGTTAGCCTGACTTAGCGATTTCTGTGTACTGTACGCCTTCACACATCCACATCACTTTAACAAGCGCTGCCTCCTGTCTTCATTGATGAGAGCACTCCCGCAGTGAACCTGCTCAGCTCGCTCCTACGCAGGTAACTCCATGTTAAAGTAATAGCTTGGAATTCATGTCACACTTTGCAACACATGATGCAAACCTTAGACACAAATCTCCCAGCAAAGGAATGCTAGGTATTCCTCTTCCTGTACTTGATGAGAGTAATGGATGTCAAATAGTCGGTGATGCCCATAGGAAATCATGTCAATTACAGTCTCAGCGGTGTTTAATAATGGATAATAATATGCTCATATAAGGATTGCTGAAAAATAAAAAGAAAGCATACTTGAATGATGATTCAATTAAAATGCAAAAGAGGTGGGACCACACTTGTAAAATTGCCGGTCCAGATGGGCCATATTTGTTTTGGTTCCACAGTATTTAACGCATTACTCCTTACAACGCTACCTATAGCAGGGTGGCATATAGTAAATGGAATTATACTTTTTTAGCACACATACCTTCTTTAAGGCACTCAAAGCATGTTGACATTCCTCATGCACCTATTGATGATGCAGCACCAGGAGAACGTCGAGTTTAGTATTTTGCTCAAGGATACTTAGACGAGGTTACCAGGGTGCAGGATTGAATCCAGAACCTCTGGGTTGGGGCTCTACAGCTGGGATTTAAACTGGGAGTGCTAACAGCAATTATCACTGCCAGACCTCCGAGTCAGAACGGGTTGAACGTCTTGCGCCGACAATGACACTGAAAGATGAACATTTACATTCAGTGCTCACTATTTAAATGAGATGGATGGTTATCATTGTCGATGGCAGGCAATAAATAAATATATAAAATTAATTAGCTTTTATTAACATTTTCTTAATTTATACATTTATTTATTGTTTAAATAATATATGTTAAAGTAATATTTCCAAAAATACAACAAAGACTTATAGTGAAAAAGATATATAAATTATTATAATTAAGACCTTGCGTCCACATACAAAGTTTGGGTTATTTAGGCCCAAAAACGTTAGTATTGTTGCTCACACGCCTCCACCGATGCGGATGCCAGGTAGTTTTATTTATTTGCTTGATTTTTAATTACTAAAAATAGTCAGTTCCTCTATAATAAGTTAAACCCTCTTTCCAACTGCATTTTCGGAATGAATAGAATAGAATAGAATAGAATAGAATAGAATAGAATAGAATAGAATAGAATAGAATAGAATAAATCTTTTCCATAACATTCACCGTATAAAAAAATGCAAAGTACAATTAGGCTAATATAAACACATATTGGGAATAAAGTGAATAAGTGATGAGAAGCAAGTGGTGATGTAGTGGTAATATAACCGTGTGTGTATGACACTTTACAGTATTTAGGCCAGGAGACAGACGGTGGATATGATAGTGCAAATGACAGATCGTACATAGATATTGATGTAACAGTGCTAAAATGCAATAATGGAACTGTGCAAATATTGCATATGCAGTACCCAAATTGCTGTCTGAGAACATATTACTTAGTGAGGTACATGTGACAATGTTGTAGCATTAGCAGTGCAATGACATTGATATTTTAAAAAATAACTGAAAATAAAAATAACAAAAAAGGGAGTATACCCAACTCCCCAGTGGTACATTTAGCATGTGAAGGCATTCAGATTTACCATTCTGCATGTACAAACAGCTGAACAGGACAGGTAACAAAAAGCAAACAAACAAAAACGGAACATGTTTTAGCTCCCCAGCAATCGTTCCCTGTCAGCCTGACTGCCAAAAGACCATGTGGCAGTCAGCAAAAAAATATATTTGCAAACACTTGCAGCGCAAAGGTGTACTCCAAACAAGCCAAAGTCAAACTCCAGCGAGGGCTTCCTGCTGGAGGTGAACCAGGCACAAGTTCTACACGAGTAATTATTCTCTTTGCCTCCTCACTGCCCACAGCATGGATAAATATACACATATGAGCCAAGGGAGCACCATAGAGAAGTGGAGACCTTATTTAAAAGTTTGACCTTTTCTAAAGACAAAGTGTTTTAGGGTTACATTCACACATACAGTAAGTGGGTATTTTTTTAAGAACTATTTCTAGTTCTCCAAGGTCCTAAAAGTCTCTGGCCGCACTAAAGGCCTTTAAAAAAATGGATCAGGACACATAACACGGCAGTCAAATGTATGGTAAAAATAGTACAGATGTCCCGACTAGTCCACGTAGTCCATGTCATCGATGACGTAAATCCGTCGACGAGCACACTATTCTGTTGACAGTTAATAAAGGGTTGAAAAAGATATATGCGTGGAAAATTGAGAATGGCGGACGCCCGGGATTCATACGGGGAAAGTGGCACAAAGCCAAAAAAGTGCACCACAGTGACCTAAGCACGGACTTATTTCAACGAAACAAAGGAGGGTACACTGTCGTGTGCAGTGCCAAGCTTGCATACCACGGCAGCACGTCGACCGTGAATGAACACCTGAAGTGCCGTCACCCAGGTATAATTTTGAAAGACGACAGGAGACAGCAAGCTGGCGGATCATAAGTCCATATAACAACATGTTTTATTGAAGTTGTCTTTATGTGGGTCGTACGACAGAGTATTAGGGGCTAATGTTGGGCTAATGTAGCTGAATAAGCAGCTACGTACTTCCGTTAAAAGCAATATTGAACGTATGTATATGGTGTTTTACAAATGGCTTTACAAATAAGGAAATCCTTACTATTTTCATCTAAATCAAATTATAATCAATACAAGAATTAACACTAATTCTAAACTACACTACATTACACTAATAGTATGTACTGTAATTGTTATATTCATAAGCAGTTAATTTACACATTGATAAGCAGATTAGTAGTATTTTGCATTACTATACGCATTTATCTTTGCTATAGTATGCATTACTATATGCATTTTAACTTATTTTGTAGACTTCAAAAGCAGCAAAGAATAAGGCAGTTTACAGAATAGCCCAGGAAATTCAATCCAGCTTCAGTGATGATGACTGTAGTGACAACATTGATGAAGAATGGCTGTCAGACAACAACAGAGACATTGGTGCATAGGTGCAGGAGTCACAACGATAAGGTTAATTAGTTTTCTTATTCAAGCCTATACCTTGTGCCTATAGTGTTGCAAGTGTTGAAATTTCCCAAAAATTGTTGAAATTTTTATCAAAGCATAAACAGGATCAAGGGTTTCTATATTCACAATAGAACACAAGTTAATTAATTTTGAATAGTTAAGTCAAATTGTTTTATGTTGAGTGTGCAGGTGCATGGAGTCTACTGGTTAGGACATGTCTAACTTCATGAAAAAATATTTTGGGAAAATAGAAAATTGAACATTACTTTCATGTCCTAAGAAGAATAAAAATATTTTAGAAAAAAATCTTGACCAGGGATTTCATAATTCATGCATCAGTGGGTTAATTCATCAATGCCTATTAATTGTAGAAGCAGCCGCCGGTGCACTTTCAATCACTTCATTGAATAACCAGTAACGAAATAAACATGCGACAAATGGTATGAGTAACTCAAGATGCAAACTGCCGGGCATATCTACACTTTTAATTTTTTATTAAATCAAAAATAAAAGTTACATATGTTTGTGTGACCTTAGGGTATAGTGTGTTAGCATGTGAGTCTTCTCATCACCTTCAGCACTGCAACCACTCTATCACTTCCAAGGTCAGCAGAGCAAAGACAAAGTCCCCACGACTTTTGTGCTTTGTTCCCCTTTCTGGAACCCAGAGTGCACCCACTTTGCTCGTTTTCTTTCCCCACTATGCCTCACCTCTGCTCCCCTGCTACTGCCGTCTCCTTTGCCTGTCCTTCCCCGCATGCGCCCAGGCTGAGTGTGATGGATGGGACAACATTACACTTGTCCTCTGTTGGCCTGCTTTTGCTATTCAGCACCATCTTTCTTTGCCCGTCCAAAACTCTGAAGTCATCTTTAGATCTCTGACAAATGTATTCAAATGTATTGTTATTTAAATCAAAATACTCAAGAGAAATACAAAGAATTTGAAGTTTTCCGTTCATATTATAGATTTTAGCCATGGTGTCATTTCAGTATCAGTATTAATAGACGATAGATCAGGGGTGTCCAAACTTTTTGCAAAGGGGGCCAGATTTGGTGTGGTAAAAATGTGGGGGGCCGACCATGGCTGACGTCCTTTACGCAGAACAATATATTTAAGCAAATTTTAGCAAGCCATTCTGTGTGTCACATTTGCTTTATTATTATTTTTTAATTAATAATTTTAACAATCTCGCAACTGGCGTTCTCTTTCGACTCTTGGACTCTTGCGAAATACTGCTGCTGTGAAATTAAACTAGCTTCAAAAGTTGCTTCAATTTCTCGCCGCGCATCTTCCCCGTAATCTTGTCGTACATGTCAGCGTGTCTTGTTTGGTAATATCGCCTCACATTGAATTCTTTAAAAACAGTGACTGTCTCTTTGCAAATGAGGCAGACACAGTTATATTTTATGGAAGAAATAGTCCAATTTCCACCTATCCTTGAAGCGTCAGCCGTCGCAGTCAACTTTTTGTTGTTGTTGATTGTCGCCATTTTAGATAATTGGAAGTCAAGGATCACACAGGGTGCTTAGGGTGCTGCTGCCTTTTAGTGGGTAAATGAGGAGCAGCATTTAGCTACTTCATATGCTGGTAGCAGTACTGCTGACCAATTTATTAAGTCTGTGTGCGGGCCAGACGTTATTGATCTTATGACAGAGGCTGGGGGCCGGATGAAATTTGACCACGGGCCGCATTCGGCCCCCGGGCCGCACTTTGGACATTTGGACTTTGTATGAGACGCTTTTTGTTTATGTTTAGTAAACCTGTATAGCGTGCTAAGCTAACGTTGTTGCTAATGCAATGCTTGTGTACTTTTTTTTGTAATTTTACGACGGTCTAAAGAGGAAAATGGTTTGAGGCCATTTTGTTAATAAATCAGATGAAAAAGGAAGAAGTCTGATTATTAAGGCGTCGTTCAATAGCTGTCTAGCTTTGGAAAAAGTAGACGCTTCGGAGTGAGGACAGCATAAGACAGATTTAAATGACAGTAGAGTGAAATGCCCACTACAGTCCTTATGTACCGTAAGTTGAATGTATATATCCATCTTGTGTCTTATCTTTCCATTCCAACAATTTATTCTACAGAATATATATATAATTTACAGAAAAATATGACATATTTTATAGATGGTTTGAATTGTGATTAATTGCGATTATTTACGATTAATTAATTTTTAAGCTGTAATTAACTCGATTGAAATTTTTAATCGTTTGACAGCCCTACTTACAATGCTAACTTTTTTTTTTTTTTTTTTTTACAATGCTCTTAATCGTTCAAACACATATTCCCACCAAAAACGGCCAAATATACCCATAAGCTAAACTACAAATGCATAAAAAAACATGTTTGCTCAAACAAAAACATACCTTATGTTGGTCTTAGCAGGGTGCAGCTAGATTCAGCAATGTTAAATGAGTCATGCCATACTCACAGTTGCCATTAGAGGGCAGAATATCCAACCAAATCAATTTAACTGCAAACACTTTCAAAACAAACCTGTATAACGCCGCTCTAATTAAACGAGTCCTCAAAGCAGTGAAATTTGATTTGAGGCTTTTTTCTACTCAAATTACTTGAGTTAATCGATTAATCGTAGCAGCACTAGGTGGCAGCCAATAAACATTGGCTGTCACCATCCCAGTTCAAATGAATTGGACGTCTACTGTATGCCCGTCAGTGGCAGTCAGTCCCCGGCGATGAGTTCATTTTGGGGCATTTCACATCATTTCCTGTTGATTTTCGAAGTGCTGAATGTTCCAAATGAGTCGGAAGTGAAAAATCAGGCTAAATTATATTCAATAGGAATTAACCTGTGAATGTCCTAAAATGAACAGGACGTGACCTGTAAATGCCCACAAGACCTTCTCTAGTTGCAGTGCCATCGACGGTGCTAGACGTCCAATCCAGTCAAAACAAATTGGATGTCTTGCACTGTCAATGGCAGCCCGTGAGCTAATGTAGGCACCACTGCATTATAATTGAAGATTTTGGTAGCAACCTGTTAGTTCCTTAAAAAAAATACATTAAAAAAAAATTAAAAAGCCATCCCTCCCTTTTTAAATGGATTGGAGCTCGATGGCGGTCAATGGCAACCAATAAGTTTAATTTTAGGGCATTTCAGGTCATTTGCTGTTGATTTAGTGTCACGCCCTGTAGATTTTGGGGCATTTATGGGTCACTTCCTTATGATTTTGGGTTACTGAACGGGAAGTGACTTGAGAATGTCCCAAAATAAATAGGTGGTGATTCCAACTCAGCAGTGAGTGGCCTCAAAATGACCTATAATGAACAGAAAGTGACCTGTAAATGCCCCAAAATTAACAAGTGACCTATTAATTCCCCAAAAATCAACAGGAAGAGGCTGAAAATCAACAGCAAATGCAGCAAATTTTGGGTCGCAACTTGATAGTTCTTTTTTTTTTTTTTTCTTTTTTTTTTTTTTTTAAACCGTGACACCTGTTAAAAACAATATATCAACAATCAACAATATATCGACTCTTGGCAGGAGCATATCGATAACCTTTTAGGATACAAAGCATCACGAAAGCTCACGATAACGATGATCTGACGATATGGCGATACAACGACTATCGATACATTGGTCAGGAAATCATTCTAGAATATTCTACAAGCAACTAATAAACAGAAAAACATAATTTTCATCCTTCAGCTGTGTGTTTATCACTAGTAGACGTCCAATTCGTTTGAAGATTTTGGTAGCAACTTGATTGTTTTTTTTTTTTTAAAACATTGACACCTTTTTAAAACGGTATCTCGATTCTTGACAGGAGCATGTCGATAACCTTTTGGGATACAAAGTATCATGATATGTCACCATTTCGATATTTTGTCACACCCCTAATCCCGATATATCACCATTTTGATTTTGTGTCACTAGCCTGGAACTCCTGACTCACTGCTGTTAGAGCGATAGAGTCTGGCGACCGTCCCGCGGATCAAATTCCCAGGGCGGAGCAAGCCACAGCAAACATAGAGCAGAGTGGACCAATCAGCGGCGGGCGGACGTGACAGTTGGTAAACTGACAAGAAACTCTAGCGTGAGCGGAGAATGGAGAAGTTTATTCAACATGGTTAGCGCGAGACAGACCATTGTCAATGACTTGTGTCGATGTGTTTTTGGTCATTTAAAACAGAATTTACCGTGGGTTGTAACATATTCTCGGCTCTCCCATTTGTTGTGGAGACGACTTCCGACGTGCAAGAGTGACGTTGCTCGTTAAGAACAGTCACGCAAATAAACAAATCTGATTGCACAGATGATTTCGTTCAAGTTCGAGACGTCATTAAGGAGCTGGGTCCCAGACTAATCTCACGGTGTTTAAAAAATAGAAGGAGAACAGTCTGGCCGTGCCAGGCAATTGTGTCACACCCCTAATATTACCCAGAAAAAGTTTCAATATTTGCCTTAACTATTGTTTGGGTTAAAAATAAATAAATAAATAAAATAGCGAAAGACCGAGAGTGCACTGGTGTGAAGTGAAGGGCTCACGTCTTCAAAAAAGTAAATAAAATATGCATCTTCTGTGCTCATTACAGATTTATGACTCTTGTTAAAAGAAAAGGTGGCGGCTGCCTGCTAACACGTCTGACTTTCAAATCCAGAAGACACTGCTGTCAAGTGTTGTGTTCCACATTCTGTCCAATAAGAGACAATGCAGAAGGAGCGCGCGCAGGCGTCAACATCCTATTCGGTGACGCTGCTCTGCTCGAGTTACTTTGGGCGCATGAGAGCACACAGGAACTCCTCACCTACAGTGCAGCGAGTGCCTTTCCTAGTGCTTTGATGCATAGTTCATCAGTGGAAAAGTGCAGTTGCTTCAGCCGCTCTTGTATGTGATTGAGAACAATAACAGCTGGGAAGTACATATTGCTGCATAGGACATAATGAGCATGGGGATTTTCCATGCAATATGGAATATTTTTTTGTCTTTCCCTGGAAACTTTTAAGAAAAATCACTCACGAGCTTACTTAAATCTCCCAAATGCCAAGGCACCTGTCTACATATGCTTTGGAAGTTTAGCAAGTGTTTAGCAAGTTTTTAATTAATTTTTTAGCCACCTGTTTGTCACACATTTTACAGAAAAGTGCCACGGTGTAAGTTTTTCTCAGCGCCGACAATTTGTACTTTCCACATACTGGCATCATTACAAACAAAAACATTTGTGATAAGACAAAAAATCTAAGCAGAGCATTCATGCGCAATCAAATTTGATGTTATCACAGTGAAACAAAGAAGAGGTAAATAGGTTAAGTAGTAGGGGTGTGACAAAATATCAAAAAGGTGATAAATCGCGATACTTTGTAGCCCAAAAGGTTATTGAAACGCCCCCACCGAGAATCGATATATTGTTTTAAAAAGGTGTCACTTGCCACGTTTACATGGAGCCAAATATTCCAATTAAAATCGGAATATTTGTTCAAACCGAATAAATGTGTTCCATATAAACACCTCATTCGGAATGAACAGGCCCAAACCGAATGGAATTTCATTCCGATTCATAGGGGTGGAATATTCCTTTTCCCAAACCGATTAGAAGTAAAATTATATCATGTAAACAGGGAAGCGGAATGTTGTCTGGTTGCGTTCTTTCTGCGCATGCTCCGTACTGACGTGGTGACGTCACTCGGTGACGTAAGTAACGTCACTTGCAACATGGCTTCCAAGCACACGCACAGCGCACCCACACAACTTTTTAAATGAACGGCGTATCATTCTGAAGTTTTGTTTCCACTCGAAAAGTTAAAACAGCAGCTGATCTGACGATCGATCTCCATGTTTTGCAACGTGACGCTTTGTTTTGATTAATCTGCGCATGTCAGACGGCAGTTGTCAAACGTCCTTTCGGAATAAAGGCAGTCACATGTAAACGCTGGATCGGAATAGATGAAGTGACATGTAAACAGCTGATGTGAAATTTCCATTCGGAATGATTTGAATCGGTATGAATAAAAGTCAGCACGTAAACGTGGCTAGTGTTTAAAACAAAAAGGAACCAACAGGTTGCTACCAAAATCTTCCATTAGATTAGTGTCTATGCTGGCTCACTGGCTGCCATTGACGGCGCTAGACATCTAATTCATTTTGACTGGATTGGATGCCTAGCGCCGTCAATGGCACTGAAACCAGAGCATACACAGGCAGTCGGCATTTACAGGTCACTTCCAGTTCATTTTACGGAATTTACAGGTTACTTCCTGTTGATTTTAAGTCACTTCCTATTCATTTGGGGACAACTTTGAGTCACTTCTTCAGTATGCCCCAAAATCAACAGGAAGTGACCCGTAAATGCCCCAAAAAGAAAAGGAAGGGACCAAAAGTAAACAGGAAATGACATGAAATGCCCCGAAATGAACTCATTGCCTGGCTTTGGGTGCCACTGATGGCCATAGACGTCCAAACTGTTTGACGTTGGAGGGATGGCAGCGAATGAACGAAGGTTTTAGCTACTATTTGCGATACAAGGCTCACGATAACGATGCTCTCACGATATGGTGATACAACAACTACCGATACACGGGTCTGGAAATCATTTTAGGATAGTTTACAAAACAATAAACGGAAACGCAATCTCTTTTCCTCCTCCTGCATTGAATTGGAATGAGTTTATCACGAGTGGACGTCCAGTCGATTTGAACGGGGAGGCGGCAGCGAATGAACATTTTTTCACTTTCCTCCCGCTTCAAATGCATTGAACGTCTATGACCGTGTCCTTCCTGTTGCTTTACGGGTCACTTCCTGTTGATTTTGGGTTACTGAAAAGGAAGTGACTCAAGAATGTATAGGAGGTGCTTAAAAACCAACAGGAAGTAACCTGCGATTTTTTTCCAAAATATACAGGACATGACCTGTAAATGCCCACAAAGGACTGGCTGAATGCTCTGGTTTCAGTGCCATTGATGGAGCTAGACGTCCAATCCAGTCAAAATGAATTGGGTGTCTAGCTGTTATGCCCTGAGTTCTGTTAAAGTGGGAGTTCAGGATTTTTTAAATTAGGCTTAATCTTCGAGTTAGCAGGGGTTTAGTTAGTTAGTGGAGTTAATTTTAACAAATTCCATTTCGTTTGGAAGTTATTTGTTAGTTTCAGGGTTCCGGAGTGGCTAAGCTAGCACGAGTCAATGGCACCATTATAGCATGCCAATAAAACATATGCACACATGATAATCATCGATGACCCATGCAATCAATAGTGTTGGCTATGTTTTCAGGATAATTAGGTTATTAAATAAGGTTATTAAAACTTACCATTGCATATCAATAATTGCATTATGAACAGCAACATTTGTAATCCAGAAGCTCTGCTGAACTTCACTGCTGATTTTTTGTCGTAGCCAGCAGCAAGTAACCATTTTATATTTTTTCTCGTTCTTCATAGGGAATTTGTGAAACTTTCCTTTGCCCGTTTCTTCTATATGTCTCCACAGCTTCTAAATGCACATTTCACCATGTTGCCGGCCGTCAGTTAACTCAGCAGTCTGATGCTGCATTCTAGGAAGGTGGGAAGTCAGAGTTTCCAACCTCTGATCTGGAAAAATATCATTAGTACGCCTCCACTATTTGATAGCTTATGAGAGGTCAGGTTTGCTGGAGGTCAAAATGTCATTTAAAGGCGAAAAGCCATCTTTGCTGTTTACAATCTCTTGGAATGCTTTAAGGTCGCAACTTAAGCGGGCTAAGTCAGACTTCCCACCTTCCTCGAATGCAGCGTGAGACCGAGTGACCGAAGCACTCCTCTTTATTGAGGTCGTATTACGCAGAAAATAGTCCTGCAGAATGAAATGAATTATGGCAGTTTGGTGTGACGTTGTTTTGGCCGCATGGGTGTTTTGAAACAATGATCCATGTTTTGAATTCATTTGACTATGTTGGATCTGTTCGTAGATCTGTATCGTTTTTTTATTGGCATGCTATAATGGTGCTATTGACTCGCGCTAGCTTAGCCACTCCGCAGCCCTGAAACTAACAAATAACTTGCAAACGAAACAGAATTTGTTGAAATCAACTCCACCAACTAACTAAACCCCTGCTAACTCGAAAATTAACCCTAATGTCAAAAATCACCACCCCAAAACAATGCCCTAGTGTGTCTTTCACCCACCTGTGCCTCATTGTCTCGTTACCCTATGTCTGTATTTAAGTTACCCGTGTGCTGTCTTCTTATTACGTCATTGTCTATTTGTCTGTCCAAGCCCTGGTGTTGTTCCTCCGACTAAAAACATTTTTTAGTTGATCACCACCCAGCCTTGCCTTCTCGTTTTTCCCTGCATTTGGGTCCACCTTGCCCCCTCCTAATCATGACATCTAGCACCGTCAATGGCAGCCAGTGTGCTATTGTAGATACAAGTCTTCTGGTAGATTTTGATAACCTTTTTTTTTTTTTTTTTTTTTTTAAACTGACACCTTTTTAAAACAATCGATTCTTGGTGGGAGCGTATCGATAACCTTTTGGCCTACAAATTATCGCTAAACATCACCTAATCGATATATTGTCACACCCCTAGTGGCTCCAGGATCGGGCTTCATAGCCATATGGAGTGGCATCATCGCCAGAAACTCTAGCCACTGACCAAACAACAGAAGCTACGTCATCTTCGACTACGATGGATCGCCTAAGAAAGCAAGCAGTCGCTTCCCCAACCCAGAGGGTTCGATTTCCCGCCCTGGTGACCTCATTTGACTTTGCATCAGCCGTTCAGTATCTTGCTCAAGGATACTGAACGGCTGATGCAAAGTCATCAGTAGGTACTGTAAATGAAGATGTAGTGTCAAAGTGCTTTGAGTAGCCTGAAAGATGGAAAGGCGCTTAGTATACACCTCCAAAATGGATTAAACGTCTCCAAATTCACTGCAAAAGGACGAAAACAGGCACATGATTAGACGTCTATCATCGTCAATGCCACTGAAAAAGTTAATATAGTGTTACAAGGTGGACCACTAGACCGCCGCATCGGTTTGACGGTTCATTAGCTTCAGCTCATTACAGAATCCTATTTAGAGCTTTATAAAGTTTTACCATCATAACCCTATCCATATGCCACAAGATTATCACCACCGCACCCCACATTGAGAAGTAAGATAAAGGTTGCCTGTACTGATGTGAATCAATAAGTGGCGTGGTGTGTACCCTTAAAAGGCAGAAATTACATCTGTTAGCTTGAGTTACTCTCAAATCACCCTTAAATACCACATAGCCTACAGTCCCACAGGCAGAGCATACTTAACACACTACCACACTTCAATCTACAGCTGTCATCTCGCAGTACTACAGGGAAGTCACATAAAGAGACTAGGCAGACCGTCATGCTGGAAGCCTCATCATTAGCCTGGAAGGCTACAGTGGCTACAGTTAAGTACAGAACGTGCAAGCGGGTACAGGTACAGAAAACCCGACAAGACAGGAAGACAGGCTTAAAGGAGGTGACGATTGACCTAAGTAGACAGCGACACACCAGTGGGAGTCAGTAGTGGACAGTGGAACAAAGCACACGCATGCCCACTTACCACCATTGTTAGCATCCACTCAAAGTGCCACGAAGCCAACATATCCTCGAGGATATGGTTTTTATCACAGCTGTCGTCCACGGCCTCTGGTTTAGGGTCCTTGTGGATAGATTAAAGTCAGATTTGACTTTACTATTCAAAGAAGTGAGAATGGAAAGCACAGAAACTAAAAGGAATAGCTACAACAGGGGTATCAAACTCATTTAAAACTCAGTTCTGGCCTCCGGGCCTTGAGTTAGCACCTGTGAGCTAGAGTATTAAAAAATATCATGAAAAAGACAAAACTGTGAATGTGTCTTGAGGGAATGTAGATAGTGAGAGCTGATGGGCCTCATGTGACAAAACAAAAAACAAACAAACAATGCTGTATAGTTTGCAGAGAAGGACAATGCTCAAGTGCACCTCTTTCACTTTCAGGAAACGGTGAGGAGAAAAATTAGATAGGATGGGGAAAAATGGAGCGGAAAAGTCAATAACATCGTTTACAGCGCAACGCTTTTCATCCTTCACAGGCAGCGAGTAGAAAAGAATGCAGACCCCCTTGATACCGGAGGACAACCATGCCGCACTGCAAGCTCAATAGAATTCTCAAAACATTTCAGTCACATTTCCTTTTTTCCCACCCCCACATACGAGTGATATAATTCCCAGTGCTCTCTTTAGTGCAAGTATATTATGCCGTGTTGCTATCTGAATGGTCGCATGGCGTGACAAGGAGTGAGAAGGTGCGGCGGGTCCTGGGAGGGTGTTAGGGCAGATGATAATTCGGTTTCACCCGATATAATTGTTTAAAGGTGACCTTGCATTTTTAGATGATTTTTTAAAAATGATCTTTGTCATCATTTTAGCAGGTTTGTGAGAATATTTGTGTTGACAATGTTTAGAATTTCATCTTTCAAGTTATTTTAGTTGGTCCTGTTTCCTTGTTTCTGCGAATAGCTGGACTCTTATTAGTATGTGGCTGACTGAATGTCAATGTGTAATGTTTACAGTTAAATATTTAAAGAAGCATAGGCCAGTGCGCTATAGACCCTACTCACATGACGTCACAACCACGCCTCCGCGCCATATTGTCCGTCAGCTCGTCGGGTTTAAAGCATTACCGCTACGTAAATTCCTCCTATTATGGCGTGTTTTTCTGCTCGTTAACATTAATAATCAAAATGGTGAAGGCGTGTGTGGCGGTTGGTTGCAGTAACAGAGAAGATAGACGGAGAGACTTGAAGTTCTACCGTATTCCGAGAGACCCGGAGAGGAGAGCGAGATGGACTGCTGCAATTCGACGAGAAAACTGGGCACCAAACGATCACCACAGATTACGTAGTAGTCATTTTATATCTGGTAAGATGCATTTAATATATATTTAGAGGGTTTTGGGCCGACAAGCACAATTAAGATCATTGCGAGGCTAATCGCCGACAACATACAGTTTCAAATTCAAGATGTTTATTTCTTCCGCCCTCATTATTTTTTGAATAATATTTAGCTGGTACCAAGTGAAAGAAGCTGGCCTCGTCTCCGGATCATCAGTTAAACAGGTGTGTCCAAACTTTTTGCATAGGGGGCCAGATTTGGTGTGGTAAAAATGTGGGGGGCTACCTTGGCTGATATACGTAGAAAAATATTTTTATACACATTTTAGCAAGCCCTTCTGTGTGTCACATTTGCTTTATTATAATTATTTAAATTCATAATTTCAACAATTTCGCCTTTGTGGCGTTCTCTTTCGACACTCGGGCTCTTGCGAAATACTGCTGCTGTGAAATTAAACTAGCTTCAATTTGCTATAATTTCTCGCTGCGTATCTTCCCTGTAATGTTGTACATGTCATCGTGTCTTGTTTGGTAATATACATCGAACTCTTTGAAAACAGCGACTGTCTCTTTGCAAATGAGGCAGACACAGTTGTTGCATATTTTATTGAAAAAAATAGTCCAATATCCACCTATCCTTGAAGCGTCGGCCATCGCAGTCAACTTTTTTTGTTTTGTTTGATTTTCACCATTTTAAAAAATTGAAAGTAAAGGGTCACACGGGGTAATGTTGCTTAGAGTGCTGCTCTTAAAGTTTTTCAAACTTTCGTGAGAATAGGCTGATTTTGTGTGGACAAGATAGTTGTAGATATCAGGGTAGCAGATGTCAGGCAGAGACGGCGAAGACAGCAAGTCGAAAAATATCGATTTAGGCATCAAATATGGATCTGGCGAATGGATAGACTGAAGCTTTTCCACATAACGCCTTTTCTGCAACGCATCCAATGAGTTTACAGCGTCTGAAAGCACCGGGGCTTCCACGAATTGCACTATAAATTGCACGACAAATTGAAACCATTGAGAATACGGATAAACAATGACGGACAATATGGCGGCCGGATACAGCGACACGTCATTCTGTGACGTTGGTGAGTAGGGTCTATAGCACCCCAGCTTAACGATATTCTTACCGGTAAGTAGCGGCCACGTTGAGGAAGACAACGTTGATTTTCCTGATAGTTTACTTGACATTTATGACAAATGTTTCAGTAACTCTTTTTTTTTCAGATGAATCTGCTTCATTTCATTGTATTGATGTTCAGATTTGTTCATTCAACTTACCGAAATTTCCGGACTACAAGCCGCTATTTTTTTCTCTAATTTTGAATCCTACGGCGTGTTCAATGATGCGGCCAATTTATCGATTTTTCAAACGGCCGCCAGGGGCGCTGGAGCATAAAATGTGAGACACGTGGAATATACAGTATGTGTTGAGGATGACGCTTGTTTGCACTATTACCGGTAATTTAACTTTGTGCTTTGTGCATGAATAAAAGTAGCAGACCCTCATCTTTGCGCCTGAGTGAAATTAGCCAACCCGCATGATGGAAAAGGCTAGAAGAAATGCATATGAATTAGCTTTTCAGTTAAAAGCAACTGTAGTGGCTGATCAAAAAGGAAACAGAGCTGATACATGCAATCGTGCATTTAAAGTGGCAGTCCGAGTTGAATGGGAGGCTTGGATGACCAGCGGCGAGAGATCGTTTACCAAAACTGGCCGCATTGCGAAGAGCTTTTGCACAAGTCTGCCAGTGGATCCTATTATTAATTAAATACCTCTCTGAGTTCCTCACAGAAAAAGGCCAGGAAATAAATAACATGGGCCATAGTTTGGGGACCCATGTGTTAAAGTGTATTATTTGCCATTATATTGAAATGCATGCCTTTTAGTATTTATGGTGCTTTCACGCTCAAGTGCGGGCGCCCTTGCGCTTCCTCACGAGAAGAAGAACGCGCTCACGTAAAGAAGAGGGCGCTTACACGCAAAGAAGTGCCGCATCCAAGCGAGTGAACGAGTTAGTGAGAGAGGGAAACACTGCTACGAGCCTACGTTCTTTGGTAATGTTTGTAAAATATCTACAGAGGCAACGCCTGTATGTATCATCTTTTGTGTTTTTGTTGTCTGTTTCCACTCGCGATCGGACACTTAAATCCAGTTGTATAGTGGTTTGAACGATGTGCTAATGCTAGCGAACGCATTCTAACCATATGTGTTATTATTGTATTAGCAGCTATTCATCGCTGATTTACATTGATGCAAACCTGTTTGTTATTGGGGACGAAATTGATTTGTTTCATTTCTATTTTTACTTTCACTCTTCAAGTGATGGTTGAATAAAGTCAGCATATTATACCAACGTCTTCTGCATTGTCATTTGGGAGTTTAGCCTGCTGTATAGCCAGGACTGAGACTTAGCGTGAGGACATTGCAGTCATATTCCCTCCCGATGCAGTTATCTCCACCTTGCAATGACTGCAAGTCGCTTTGTTGTAATTTTTCCTCGTGAAGACACACTTTCGAGCGTTTTAAACCTACGTGCTGTCATTGTTTACGGCTGCAATGTCCGCGCTAAACCATCGTAACCTTTTATTTTACCCTCTTTCCTGGTGAAGTGTAGCCAAACTTTGGAGCGAGTGGTTCTTGGCGCCGTGCTAGTTTGATGCGTCTGGACAACAAGAATTGTCATGACGCAATATGTGTCTTTAGGAAACGTTAAAGGGATCGTTAAGGCTTTTTCATTGTGATGTCGAGGCCTCGAAACACTAGGAACCGGTTCGGAATTGGAAACGGATTTCGATTCCCATCCCTACCAACGGGTTTCTTAAAGCCGGTCTGCTGCGTGACGAAGAGGACGGAACAAGCTCAGAAGTGAATTTGCGTCATTATTAGAGATGTTACAAGCGACAATGAAAGACAGATACACTTCGCCACGCACCTTCTCAGTCTAAGTCAATTCATATCAGACACGGTGGGTGAAGACTTCCATGTAAATGTCTCATGTTACTATGTGGGCACACACGGCTTAAAAACAGGACAGGCTTATGTATGTACAAAATGTTTTTCCTTTAAAAATGTACCGGGTGAGGCTTGTAATCAGGGGCGCCAATAGTCCAGAAATTATGGTAATAAAATTATTCATCTTGAACCACTTGACAAAAAAAAAAAAAAAAAAAATTAGTACCGTATTTTTCAGACTTTAAGTTTCACGAGCCAAAAAAATGCACAAAAAGGAGGTGGGGGAAACATATACTGTAAGTCGCACTGCAGTACAAGTCGAATTTTGGGGAGGTCATTTTATTTAATCAGAGACCAAGCAAAAACATTATACATTATAGCTGTAATAAAAATGAGAACAAAGTGCTAAATAGGTATCTGTTAATAGATTAACAGTTATTCAGATAACGATAAACAAAACAAACTCTTGATCTCACTCCAAATCCCAACCAAATCCATTCAAGCCTTCATCTTCAGTATCAATTTTGAACAACTGCAACAACTCAAAGTGAAGGGTACGCCTCGAGCATGAGTATTAACATATAAGTCGCACCTGAGTAGACATGCGCTGATTGCTGGTTTCAAGGTATATCGTGATATGAAAACTGTTTCAATACCGCAAAAAATTCCCGTCATACCGACTAAGGTATCAGCTATTTTTTATGTCCCAAAAATGCAGGGAGAAATCCCTTGCTTGCACCTGCAAGGCTCAATCCTCCACCACCGGTTGTTGCTCAGTGTCAGAGAGTCAGCCGTGCTACAATGGCTGGAGAAAGTGAATCTCCTGAACTTTTTCCCGGATGGAAGAAAACGAAATCGCTGGTATGGGAATACTTCGGCTACAGAAAAGTTACAGACGGCTGCGGCTTAGAGGAGAAAGGCCAACCGACATGCAAAACATGTTCACACATGGTGGCTGCCGATGAGGCAATACCCCCAATATGATTTCGCATTTATACAAAATTAAAGGTTAGTAAACACTGTCATGAACATTTCCTACCAGCTACGAGAGATAACTCCAGGGTGTTTAGTGGTGGTAAAACTGGTGCTTTATTCTCTCTGGAAACTGTGTTGAGAAAAAGAGTGTGTGTATAATGTAAACATGATACAAGTCATCCACATGTGCTTTTCATGGCAAATAATTATTTTTGTTCTGATGGTAATAATGTGGGTTTAGGTTCACCTAAAGGACTGCATTTATTTTGATTTTATTGAGAATATTTCAGTTATTTTATATTGTTTTTTATCTATTTTAACATTATACTTATGTTCTAATTTGATAATATGTTTTGTAAAGTAAAAATCCTGTTCAATGGAAAAAAGTTTTTTTTTGTCCGTACCGTCAGAATCTCATACGGCACATGCCTACACCTGAGTTTACACCGCAGGCCCAGCCGAACTATGAAAAAAAGTGTGACTTATAGTCCAGAAAATAGGGTAAACTTAATTTTTTACTTGTTTTTTTTTTTTTAGGTAAACTCTCGAAAAAAAAAATCTTCTGTGAACAAATGACGTCAATGTCTCTTTTATGCATGTGGAAGTGTCAGTTTGTTTTCTTTGCACAAGTTCATTGATTTAATAAAGACAATAAGTTAAACAATATCAGACCAAACTAATATAAAAGTGAAAAGAATTAAAAAACTGCTATATAAAACATTATATGCAGTGTTCTTTCATTTTAAATATATACTAATATATATTTTTTGTGAGTTTTGCTGATTTTTAATTTCCTGTAAGAAAAAGGTTCATCAAAAGGTTGTCATCCTTTTGTCGAGAATTTGAATGAGTTTGTCACAAGCAGACGTCATAGTCCATTTAAACTGGGACGGCTGGCAGCAAATGGACATTCCCTTGGATGTCCATCACCATCAATGGCAGCTAATGAACTATAAATAACAAAAAACTAAGTGAATGATCCCAGCTAGCCCTCCTAGTGCAAACAGTGGACATATATCGCTGTCTATGAGTTAATATCAGCCCTGGACATCAGGATGTCAAGGGCAAATGGATGCTGCATCTGGTATATGTGTGTGCGTGTGCGTGCATGTGTGTGATACGGCTAGATAGACACGCACAAAGAGACGAGGGGAGCAGTAAGCCCGCGAGCAGGACATGATTGCAGTGTGTATCTTATCTGTGTCAAGTCCTCCTGAGGCTAGTGGAGCCTAGCTGAGCGGCGCACAGGCGCTTCAGTGACCAGTCAACCGTGTGAGGGTAATCTCCTCTCGCTCGCTCACTCTCCGTTTCTCTCGCTTTGCCACCCCCCTCATCTGGGAGACAACTGTTTCACTGCACACGCGCAGACATAGCCCTTGAGCACGTTAACACGAATGTCTATAGCCGTGTTGAAGCAGCAGGTGACAGAGCCTTAAGATATAAACATCATTGCACTGTGTAGGTCCTGCAGACAAATGAGTAACGAAAAGCTAGAGTATATTGAATTGTACTTGATTCCAGTGAGACATTAAATAGTTAGATCATTTTTCTTTTATAGTGTGCCATTTGGACATAACAGAGTGGACACTAACAGCAGGGACATTTTGTTGTAATGTTAGCCCTTAGCCTAGTTATGATAGCAAAATAGCTAACATGACTGAATACTTGATGAGAAAGCTGTAATTTAACAAATTAATCTCTTGAAATGATTCAATTTAATTGTAATTTAAATGTTTAATATATATAGCTTTAACAGATGGGACATGTTATGATCAACCACACTGAACGTACTTCATAAAACTCCAAAATCTGACTTTTAAATGAGGTAAAATAATAATAATAATCAGGGGTGCACATAATTTTTTTGCCCAGGTTCTCAGAGGAGGACCTGGAGATGTGACTTGATCCTCATTGAGCTTGAGAGCCGACCCGCCTGATGCGATAAATTTAATTATTAATTAATTAACTTTAATTATATTAACAATTAATGCTTGATTAACATCAACTGGCACAACAAAATTGCCATTACTTTGAAGTGAAATGTAAAGAAATAAAAAGCACCAATTAAAAATAAAGGGCATGCATGCGGTTCCCACATTAACTCCAAGCCTTTTTAAAAGTGGGATGTCCTCCTCATAAGACCTCATTGAATGTGCATGTTTAGCTTTGTAAAATGCCAGCAAAAACACGTTTGTCAGTGCATGTCGCTGTTCATTACCTTTATTCCGCCCTATTCCGCCACTTGTCCATAGGGCGAGTGGGGTCCTGTTTGACATCAATAGTTTGCTTAATTGCCACATGCTCTCTGTTTTTTTCGTGCTTTTCAAAGTTTGGATGGCTGAAATTCTTTGACCCTACATAAAATGCGCTGCTCTTATCGGTGACATTGGGATTCTCACGGCACATTTTGTACCGCATTTCCGTGCGAGCATCATTTGCTTCTAGCCACGGTACCTCCTGTAGCCACATTTCAGCAAAAGTCGTTTTTTTCGGTAGCTCCGGTGACGTCTCTGTCGTCTGTCTTTTGACGGGGGTGGGGGAACACGGAAGTAATTACTCGGTGTGGCCTGCCTCTTCGACATTTTGAGAAGTTATTTTCTTGTGTCCGCCGCAAATACAGTGGTCAGCCATCGGTACGCAAAAGCGTATGGAAGCCGTTGAGGGCCAGCGCGTTTGTCTACGTCCAGTACGCATGCGCGCATGCGGACCACTTATGTGCACCCCTGATAATAATAAATCCTTACCACGGTTGGATTTCCCGCCACTGGTGTGATGTTATCACAGATGAGTGATGCATTAATAAATGGAGAATTTTCTTATAAAGACACTAATACAACAGAGTGGACAGTGACACCGGGGACGAACAGAAACTTTTTTTTTCTCAATTAAATAGATAAATGTTTAAATTTAAAAACAACACATGATTAAATATAGTTAATCCAGGACGATAAAATCATAACAATTATTTAGGATTTTTTTCCCCACTTATATTAGTTCTTTTGTAGACTTTTTACACTTTTGTAGACAGACAGAATTTGAATGAAACCCACTGGAGACAAAGCAAAACCTTTTACAAGAAGTAAATTAAATTAAACTTGAAAATAGAATTGAGGAGCCTGTACCCTTGAATTTACAACAGAAAGCAATTGACAATACATGACATACAAAAAAGTTGAATGAATATTTGTCCAGCTTTAGAGAAAATACAGCCTTATTTTTACTTTGGGACACAAATGGCACCTTATAAAAAGGACAGTTATATTAGAAGAATAAAGGTAGCTGTCTCAAACTTGAATAAAGGTATACAGTTGCTGACTTATCAGGAGAGGAGAATTTGTCTCCCCGAAGGAGGCCCTAACAGATAAAGATTGCCCTTTGTGACATCTGCTATTGACAAACAACTATAACAACATATGTCAAGTTATGGTGTCAATGTTTCCATTATACATGGTGACAGTGGAATGACACATAGATCTTTTCACCATTGTGTACGCTGTATTGTACTTGTCCTGTCTTGGACTAAAATGAACAAATCTTCAAGGACATACTAGTACATGCAGTACAGTGGTACCTCTACATACGAAGTTAATTCGTTACAGGACCATGTTTGTACGTCGAAATGGTTGTATCTCCAGCAGGATTTTCCCATAAGAATACATTATAATTCCATTATTCATTCCACAGCCCGAAAACCTAACTAAATCCTTCATAAATACTGCTGGTACCATAACAAATGGCAATTACACATAGCAAAACAAATAAATTAGAACTAAAAATCGGAATAATATCATATTGGCCCGAATATACGACGGCCCCGATTATAAGACCCCCTCTGTTTCAAGACTCACGTTTGAAAAAAAAGACTTTTTGGACACCAAATTATTTTTTATACAGAAAATAATTACAGTACATCCGAAACAAGTGATTATAACATTATATTTGAGAGAAAAAGCATGTTGTTTTGCCTCATTCAAATCTTAATATCTGAACATTTAAATATGTAAACTAAAGCGCCATCACATTCGTGAATGAATGGCTTCTGGTTTTTGAAATGTAAATAAACCAATCTATTGAGATAAAACAACAAAATTGCAATAACTGCATTAACCATCAAAGCGAAGTCTAACTGTAACTGTAGTCTTGAAACAAATCTGAATAAGGAAAACATTACAATAAAATAATGCAAACTGGTTAAACTTGAGAGTAGCTGAGATCTGTGATGACAGAACATCGCTTCAATGATATCTGGCGCCATCTAGTGTCATGAATGGGTATAATGTCTAGACCGCGAATATATGACGACCCTCTCTTTTTCAGTCTTATTTCAATGCAAAAAAACACCGTCTTATATTCGGGCAAATACGGTAATACAGTATTATAGCAATAATAATAATTCCTGTAATAATGTAACGAATCGGGTTCTAATGTGGCGGATGTGTTGCGTGCTGTACCTGAACGCACCAGGTGGCTGACGTGACAGTGGATAGGTGCGGTAGATATTTTATTTTCTCATTTAATGTTGTTGTTGTCATCAACTGCGGCTGACAGTTGGCGTGTTGTGTTGCACAAGTTCTGAAATAAATGATTAAAAACCCGATGAAGGAGGACCGTCAAGATGGTCGACATTCTACGACTGTATTGTCGAGCCAGTTCATGGACGCGCACACCTTGCTCATATTTTTCTATGATTTCCATCTTCATTTCAATGGTAAGCGTTAGATTTTTCCTTTTTTCACCGCCTGCACTAACCTTGTTGGAACCCATGTTGATTTCTCTCACAAGAAAATCTGCCTTGCAAAAAAAAAAAAAAAACAAGGAAACTGCAGCGCTGTCATAAATCGGCGTATTTTGAGCATGTCGTCAGATGTAGAAACAAATGGCGAGTCAAATTTTACGTCGCATGTCAAAAAGATCGTGTGACGAAGAGATCGTACGTCGAGGTACCTGTATATACAGTGGGGCAAATAAGTATTTAGTCAACCACTAATTGTGCAAGTTCTCCCACTTGAAAATACTAGAGAGGCCTGTAATTGTCAACATGGTTAAACCTCAACCATGAGAGACAGAATGTGGAAGAAAAAAAAACAGAAAATCACATTGTTTGATCTTTAAAGAATTTATCTGCAAATCATGGTGGAAAATAAGTATTTGGTCAATACCAATAGTTCATTTCAATACTTTGTTATATACCCTTTGTTGGCAATAACGGAGGCCAAACAGTTTCTGTAACTCTTCACAAGCTTTTCACACATTGTTGCTGGTATTTTGGCCCATTCCTCCATGCAGATCTCCTCTAGACCAGTGATGTTTTGGGGCTATCGTTGGGCAACATGGACTTTCAACTCCCTCCGCAGATTTTCTATGGGGTTGAGACCTGGAGACTGGCTAGGCCACTCCAGGACCTTGAAATGCTTCTTACGAAGCCACTCCTTTGTTGCTCTTGTTAGGTCCTCTTCCCCTTCCTTCTGAGACATGCCCACCTCCAGCAGGTGTGCATGTTTTTTAGTTGATTACAGGTCAGACGAGTGGAGCGGCCACACCTGAGGGCAATGAACATCAGCCAGCTTTAAAAGCCAAGCAGACGCTCCACCTCGTCGCCCGATCAACTCGTCTGTTTCCTACGTCAGTTGTTTCTCGCATTCCTATATGATATCTTTGCTCACTGGCTTACGACTTCCTTGCTCTTGTCCCTGGTCCTGTTTTCTGCTCGCCCCTCGTCGGATTCCACGCCTGCCTTCCTTCCAAGCCTCCTCGTCTTACGCCAGCTTATCTACCACGAGCCAAGTCATCTACCCCAGCCACATTCTCGTGATCGCCAATAAACGATTACTCCTCTCACCCCTGTGTGTCTGCTTTGGGATCCCCTCTTGCTCACGCAACCCTAACAGCTCTGGCTGTGTGTTTGGGATCATTGTCATGCTGAAAGACCCAGCCACGTCTCATCTTCAATGCCCTTGCTGATGGAAGGAGATTTTTACTCAAAATCTCTCGATACATGGCCCTATTCATTCTTTCCTTTACACAGATCAGTCGTCCGGGTCCCTTTGCAGAAAAACAGCCCCAAAGCATGATGTTTCCACCCCCATGCTTCACAGTGGGTATGGTGTCCTTCGGATGCAATTCAGTATTCTTTCTCCTCCAAACACGAGAATCAGTGTTTCTACCAAAAAGTTCTATTTTGGTTTCATCCAACCATAACACAATCTTCCAGTCCTCTTCTGGATCATCCAAATGCTCTCTAGCGAACCGCAGACAGGCCTGGACGTGTACTTTCTTCAGCAGGGGGACACGTCTGGCAGTGCAGGATTTGAGTCCCTGGCGGCGCATTGTGTTACTGATAGTAGCCTTTGTTACTGTGGTCCCAGCTCTCTGTAGGTCATTCACTAGGTCCCCCCGTGTGGTTCTGGGATTTTTGCTCCCCGTTCTTGTTATCATTTTGACGCCACGGGATGAGGGGGGAGTTGAAAGTCCGTGTTGCCCAACGACAGCCCCAAAACATCACTGCTTTCGAGGAGATCTGCATGGAGGAATGGGCCAAAATACCAGCAACAGTGTGTGAAAAGCTTGTGAAGAGTTACAGAAAACGATTGGCCTCCGTTATTGCCAACAAAGGGTGCATAACGAAGTATTGAGATGAACTTTTGGTATAGACCAAATACTTATTTTCCACCATGATTTGCAAATAAATTCTTTAAAAATCAAACAATGTGATTTTCTGGTTTATTTTTTCCACATTCTGTCTCTCATGGTTGAGGTTTACCCATGTTGACAATTACAGGCCTCTCTAATATTTTCAAGTGGGAAAACTTGCACAATTAGTGGTTGACTAAATACTTATTTGCCCCACTGTATATAAAATCCTTCCCTCACTCTCCGCCCATCTACCCTGGTGGGGTGGGTGGCTGTTCATCTCAAGCTCGGGTCCTCTACCAGAGGCCTTGGAGCTTGATGGTCCTACACAGTATCTTTGTTGTTCCTAGAACTGCGCTCTTTTGGACGGAGATGTCTGATGTTTCTCCAGGTATCTGCTGAAGCTACTTCTCCAGTGTGGGGGACACTATGGCCACAGACACCACTGTTGCTTTCACCTCCCAAGCTCTCTCCAGCTCTTCCTTGAGCCCTTGGTATTTCTCTCTAAATTTACATACAGGTAGTCCCCGGGTTACGAACAAGTTCCGTTCCTATGCTGGTGGCATAGCCTGAATTTCCGTGTAAATTGGAACTAAACCTTTAAGTACCCCTAAACACTCCCTAGATCTCAAAGTAACTATCCAAAAACATGTACGTCATACGTCATTGTACTGTCCTCGATAAGACATTGGAGCTAATTCCTATCTAGACAGCGAGCAAAGCTGTAATCTTTCCACTCTCTCTCAGCAAATGCGCTCTTGCTCTTGTGTGCACAAGCGTTCTTTGTGTGTACATGCTGTCTGTTTAAGTGCTGCCTGGTCCATGCTTCCTACGCCAAGATAAAAGCGTGCATCACAAAACAAAGATCAAGATTGTGATCAAATACACATTTCACCAAAGAGCAGAACATTCATATTAACTCATTTGCTCCCAGAAACGTATAAATACGTTCTATTTTTAAATGCTTCATTCTCCTAAAAACGTATCTATACGTTTGTTTTTTGGTTTTTTTTTTTAACAAGAAGCATTGATAGCTTGCGATCTATCTGAGAAAAAAAAACAAGGCTCCAAACCCATTTTAAAGCAATAAAACTGGCCACTGGAAGGCAGTAGCACATTCCCGATTCAACAGCAGCGAACGGCCGGGCAGCACTGTCAGAGCGCTGGCGGCATGATGTCAGGCGGTGCTCCGACCGAACAAAAACAACCGAGAGGACGCCTGGGAGGCCAGATGCTGAACGACCGAGCAAAACAAGATGGACCCCTAGTGCAGCGGTTCGCCGAGCAGACCCCGCATGGACGCAAAAAGAATCATTTTGTTAGACAGACAACGATGAGGGAAAAGTTTACACAGCTGACGTGGCGACAACAGCGTCATCTCTCAGTAGTCATGTGGAAATAAATTGTTACTTTGCTATTAAAAGCTCTATTTGTCTGGTTGTTCATGGTATTTTGTAAAAGGAAAACATTATTCAGATGTTTGGGATGTAACTAATGCAAAAAATAGCTTTCTTAAAATTAGAGATGTCCCAATCCGATATTTGGATCGGATCGAACGCCGATATGGGCAAAAAAAATGCGCATTGGTATCGGATCGGCCAACACTGGAAAATTCCAATCCAGACTTCCGATCCAGTTTTTTTTTTTATAAACTCCGGTCCGGGTTTTCCAGGGCACCGATTTACATAATCCATTCCAGTTTTTGCTTCGGTTTCCCTAAAATCCAGTCCACATTTTACGGCACACCTTCAACACACTACATTAACATTACCGTCTCCCAATTTCCCGAGAGACTTTATCGGTAAAAATGTCAGCTGTGTGGGATCATTTCACCTTAAAGGATGACAAAGACGAAGAGGCAGAGTGCAACATATGCCACAATAAAGTCAAGCGTGGTGGTAAAGCTGTAAGAAGTTTTAAAACAACCAACCTAATCAAGCATTTAGCGAAATACCACCACAAACAATACAAGAAGTATGTTAAGAAAACCAAAGACAAAAAGAAAGGTCCTACGCAACTAACACTGGCAGAAACTTTTGCTATGCGTGACAAACTGGCACTCGACAGTCCCAAAGCCCAGGGAATAACAAGAGTCATTGCCGAAGAATTCATTCTGGATGACGAGCCATTTTCTCACGTGAGTAGAGACGCACTATCCAACACTTAGAACCATGGTACAACATGCCCAGCCGTCATTACATCCTTGAGCGATTCGGCCGTGGAAGATAAGAGAACGATTCACAAACATCTAAATTCCGATTATTGAAATATGTCAAGTAAAGCGGAACTAATACACAGCGCGGTCTTTGGGACGCAATGAGAAACGGACCGCATTGCGTCCCGAGAGTAAACATCATGCTTGTCACAGACCCGGGTAATGCCAATGCTCAACTCACGGCTTTAGCTCAACTCATGCCGCTGGATAAAAAACACAAGAATACCTGACTGCTGCTGACAGCCGCAACAAACTACGTCAACATCGTTTTACTGCAGATAAAAGATATTATATGTATATAGAACTAGATGCATGATGACAGACTCGACTGCGTTAGCAACATTGAAGTATTGAAAACCAGTTGCGTTAGTAAACAGCCGCCATCTTAAAGCAGAAGACTTCCCTAGTAGGCAGTTGTGAACCTTCCAACCGAACCTGATTAACTTTTGATCTAAAATACTCCTAAATCGGCAAAATCATGACTTGAATCTATCTTCAAAACAGTTTTAAAACTTTCACATGTCGAAAGTAGACAGAAGGGAAATTATGGAATAACGGGAGCAATTTTATCAACTTTAACAGTTGATTCGCAAAATTAAATGAATTGAATGTAGTGTAAAGCTGCTGATACAGAATGGGGACTTGAGTATTTTATGTACTGTTTTAAAATGTTAACGTGATACTGAAATAGTCATTTATTTAAACCTGAGAGGCTTTTTATACAATTTTTGTAACTAATGCACGAAACATTAAAAGCATCTAATAGCTTGGGGGGTTTGTGGGATTTTCCACTGAGGTTGTTTGTGTGTTTTGTTTTTTTAAGACAGTTTACAATATTATTTGCACATTTTACTGACTGACTATGCCATTTCTGTTTGTCATTTATAATGTTTTGTGTTTGTCACTGAATAAACAGGTCCGTTGTGTGTTATTCAAATTCACCTAATTCAGCTGGCTAGTTGTTATCAAGAGTGCTAAAACCTTTTTCAACATGCGTCTGACAACTAAGTAAGGAGGCTAAATAACTTTAACACATGCTCAGATAGGCCGGTATCGGTGTCGGATCGGAAGGGCAAAACAATATCGGTATCGGATCGGAAGTGCAAAAACCTGGAACGGGACATCCCTAGTTAAAATCAAAGTTATGTTTGAAATAAATGCGTTTACAAAAAGCTCATGTTCTCCGTTTTTTAATCAGAAATTGGAAAATTGCTCAAACTAAGCTATTTTGTAATGCTGATTTCTAAAGAATAGAAAAAGATATGAACTTACTTTTTTTCTTCTGAAAGAAGAGAGTCTTAATCTTTCTTTTGGTGGGTTCCATGTTTATACAGCAATAGAACAGAATTTTCTGTGGGCCTTGCAAAATAGGTCAAAATCCAGAAAAACGGCCGGGAGCGAAGGGCCTTGCTCTGGTGAAAATGGCTGGGAGTGAATGAGTTAATAAAATAAAGTAAAACAAAAATAAAATACCGTTAGGTACAATAAGGTATTGTTTACACGACTGAAATAAAACTGAATGGAGACAAAATGGTGGATGAGACTCCGGCGTCATAAAGTCGAAATCATGGAAGTCAGGTAAGAAGTAACCGGGGACTACCTGTGTATACATATATGTCATCATCATTGGCAGTCACTCGTAGTCGAGAATGACTGTCCTCCTTCTTGGTCCTTGTGGGTCTTTAGGTGGACATAGAGGCCGATTCTGGACCCAATTATTCTGCTGCAATGTGGGCAGGGGAAAGTAGTAGTTGGGGGTTTGGGTTCGTCCTGTTTGGTGGTCGCTCTCTTCTTCCTGAATGTGCGTTTCTCTTGTGCAGCACAATCAGCATTGCACCGTATAACACCCTCACGGACGATGTTTCTCCAGGTCGGCTTGTCGACTGCCATGTCTACCCAGGCTTTTATGTCAATATGGCACTTCTTTAGGTTTGTTTTTATGTTGTCTTAAAACTCTTCTTCTGGCCCCCTTTACAGATACATACTAGGCCTGCACAATATATCATTTGAATTTTCTAATTTTCTCATTGCAGGAGGTGTGTTTTTTTTTTTTTTAAACATATAAACTTTTGTCTTGGTTCATAAAAGCAGCAAGCAAGCAAACAGCTCCTGGATCTCTTTTTTATACAGCAATCTTCATCTTTCACAAATGAACCCCCTTAGACTGGATTAAACGTGGTTATGTGGTCATGATGAGTCAACCAAAGTCTCCCCAAAACAGCTATTCAAGTCATCTGGTGAAAATTCTTCTCGTTTAAATATCGCAATATATCGCAAACACCCAAAAAGTCGTAACGTCAATTTTTCCCCCAATATTGTTCAGCCCTAATACATACATTTATATAAATAGAAAAAAAAACTCTTCCTTCCCCCTCCATCCCATCTCCCTCTAGTATGGTGGGTGGCTGTTCATCTCAAACTCAGGTCTTCCACCAGCTTGAGGGTCCTGCGCTGTATCTTTGCTGTCTCTAGGACAGCGCTCTTCTGGGCAGAGATGTCTAAAGTTTCTCCAGGTATCTGCTGGAGCCTCTTCTCCAGTGTGGGGGACACAGCCCCAAGTGCTCTATGACCACGGGTGCCATTGTTTTACAGACAAAAAAAATTTGAGTAATTGTCAACCAAAACTATTAGAAATTTGTCTGAGTTTCCGTTGCCTAAAACTAGACGAAGACGAAGAATTGCCTTTCAGACTTATACCACAGTAAATTCCTGTGTAAGGTGACGCAGGATTTACCTGTGTCATGGCTTTCAGACATGGGGTGATGTCCCGGGAAGTACCCAGGTTGGACACTTTCAGACTTGTTGGCGCCACGATACTCTCTGTGCGGAGAGGGCGGCGGTCAGGATTTTACAACCAGGACATTACGTCATTTTTGGTCGGCATCAGCGACAAAATAAAACACACATTTCCAAAGATGGATGATGGACTCGCTCTTCCTCAGCTCTAGGATCCAGTAGAAATTTGATTTTGTATAGTTTCCAGTTTAATTTTGCTATTTCCAGTTTGTCAAGTTGATAATTGCGATGTTTGTTTTATCGCTTTTTGTCTTGCTGCGAATAAAGGAAATGACGATTGGCCCACCACGATATTTACATCATCGGAATTAAACAGCTGTTTTCACATATGCCACCTCCTGAGTAAGTCCCGAACATTGCACTAAGACGCGACCCGCTTGATGTCTGCGTCATCTCCGTGTCAGTTGACCAAGGAAATTGCTTTCAGACATAGGGGATACCCATTTAAATCCCAGGATTTAAACAGAGTGCAACGTATGTCTGAAAAGGGCTTAAGACTAATAAGTATTTTCATACAAAAGACTAAGACGAAAATTAAAAGGGCTGCCAAAAACATCATTGATTTCGATTCAACTAAGTTCTAAAGGATACTGGTAAGTTAGTGCTGGAAAAACGTTGACATTCAACAGGGGTGTTTAGGCTTTTCCACCATATTTGTCTGTAAAAAGTTAGTTTAGCTGTTGAAAATTCATCAAAATATACTGATAAGAATCAGTGTTCACGCACAAGAAAACCACTCAATATGTTTTGCTTGCAACCTCGTCAGTCAAAACTCATTCAGTGAGCCAAGTCACAAAAAAAATAAATAAATAAATTAAAAAAATAAATTAAAAAAAAAAAAGAGGCTGCAAGGGGTCTTGAACACAATGAAAAACAGGTGCTCCAGTTTTTGGGCCATGTAATACCCCGTTTAGCCTTTGGAGCAAAGGTTATCCATCTAATAGCTGCCTTGTGGCGCACATGACTGGAGTAAACATCTGGGATGAATTGTGCATACTTGCAACATGTGCTTCAAGTTCAATTAAAATGAGGCTTTGGCACGTTTGTCTATCTTTTTTTTTTTCTCCACTCTTCCTTTCACTCTCCCTCGTTTCTCTCTCCGCTTCACCGTAAAAAGGGGCCTCATTGACATGTTTTTCAAAGCCCGTCAAACAGTCTGAAGCCGTACCCGATGAAAAAAAGACTTATCGAATGTAAAAGACTAATTTGTTAGGTCTTGAATTTGTTCTGCACTTAACCAGGTGATAGAGAGAGAGAGGGGGACTATTTGTCAGGATAAAGGCAAAAACATGCAGGGGACGCATCAATCGCTGGATGGCCAGAGCGTGGGGAGAGATGTAGGCGAAGAAAAAGGTAAAAGGCCCCCCTTTAAACTTCCCTACAGCTCAAATGAAATGCTAACAGTTGAAGGGAGCAATAGATCAAAATGTATGAAGCCAGAGTTGGTAAATTGTAGCCTTTGTGGCTGCTGCGCTATCCATCGCCGCAGCCCCCCGCGAGCACAGAATAATCAGTTTGGCACCAAAAATCACATTTTGCCGGGCCGAGCCGGAAAGGCTTCTGCTGCCGCCAGACCTGATTTCAATATGAAAGTCTCCAATGTATTTCAAAATGTATAATCTGCTGCTTTTCATGTGCTTGTATTTGTATTTTTTTCCAAGAAGGAAGTGGGGAATGTAGTGATGGTACACATACATAAAGAAAGATAGATTGAAGGTTGCTAGGACGCATTTTTTCCAATCAGTGTCTACGAACTTTTCAGCCTTGGAACTTCACAAGCATGGAGAGGATGTAATGCTCACGTATCCTCGTCAAGTCAACTGGCATGCTGGCTGACTGATTGCCTGACTTAATGCTGGGACAACGATTCGAACATCTGCACCTTGAACGTGCATAAACAATTTTTTTCTTTTGGTGCTAACTTGGACTTACAAATGACCAGAATATTCCAGCAAATATAAAACTCTATCATGACCAAATCACACCATTCAAATTTCTGCTAACCTTTATATTGCTGGAGCAAGCTTTTGAGGCATGGTGTCAAAGTCAAGGAGCAAGGACCAGATTTTGGCCCAACAAGTAATTTTGTGTGGCCCACAAAATCCTGTGTTTCGACTAAAAAAAGATTTAAATAAAATTTCGGTAACACTTTATTCGACAGTGGCGTCATAAGGCTGTCATAAAACCACAGGTGGGTAGAATAGCCGAATAGCCAAAAGCGTTACTTCTAAAGATACACGATAATATCGGTTACCGATAATTATCGGCCGATAATGGCAGTTATGACATCACACAGATAATCCAGATATTAAAAAATTCAACCGATAATGCAATCCAATAATTATATACTTGATTTAGCCTCCAAATGTGCACAACCAACTCAGCACCGCCGCCTCCTCAACCCCTCCCCTCTCTGAAGCGCCTGAGGGAGGAGGGGTTGAGGAGGCGGGGTTACACAACAGAGGCAGTTGGAGTGGAGATCATGGCTCATTTTTCCGTATGTGGAAAAAAAAAACGACGCTTTCGCCATCTGCAAAACATGCACTGCATGAGTTCCAGGAGGCGGAAAAAAGCATCCTCATTCAACATAAACCCGATCAGCCATTTAAACCTGCATCACAAAGATTTTTGGAACAAACACAAGGCTGCTGCTAGCGCGAATGCTATTGCTAATTTAAATGTACAATAAAAATGAAAAATGTAACGACTAATGTAGCCCAAAGTAACGGAATAGGGGCAGCATTTCTTCTTCACAAATCTACTCATGTAAAGGTAAAAAGTATGTCTTAGTAAAACTACTCTGAGAAGTACCTTTTTTAAAAAGTTGCTCAAAGAAATGTAAAGGAGTAAATGTAACGCATTACTACACACTTCTGCATAAAACAGTCACAATTATGACATGACACTGTCATGAGCATTAATGAATTCTTATGACAGATGTCATTAAGTGTCATCCGGTCTTGATGATGATGATGATGATGCCACTGTCAAATGAAGTGTTACCGATATTGCCGTAGTCCTCGATGAAAGATTGAGGACTACAGAAATCAGAGAATTTTTTTTTTTCATTTTTCACCGACTCATTGCCTGCCATTGACAAGGACAGACGTCAGATTCATTTTAACTGGGATGACTGGCTATGGATACTCATCTTTCAGTTCCGCTGATGTCCAAATAATTTAATTGAAATGGCTTGGACGTCCAGTGCAATAAATGTCAGCGAGTGTGTCAAAAAAAAAAAAAAAAAAAAAAAAAAAAAAAAAACCCTAAGTAAGGATTTCTGAAATGTATTAATTTGAAAAGAACAAAAATGAAATATTTACTTTTTTGATTAAAAAAAAAAATATATATATATATATATATATATATTTTTTTTTTTTAATAAAAAAAAATACAAGTACATTAAAAATATATACATAAACATTTTTAAAATTACTTTGTACAAACAAACAAAAAAAAACAATGTTTACTGTTTTTTTCCCTTTTTGGTTTGGTTTGGCTAATCTCTTCCTTGACATACGATCGCTTCGACACACGATCTTTTCAACATCCGACGTAAAATTTGACTCGCCATTTTTTTCTACATCCGACGACACGCTCTAAATACGACGATCTAGGATTTCTTTGTATGAGCTTCTTTGTTTTCCCGCAAGACGAACGCATGGCAGATTTTCTTGTGAGAGAAATCAACATGGGTTCTAACAATGTTAGTGCAGGTGGTGAAAAAAAAGGTGATGCCTAACCGTTACCATTGACATGATAGATATGACAGAAAAATATGAGCATGGGGTGCGCATCTGTGATATAGCTCGGTAAACAATACAGATATAGACGGTCTGACGGTCCTCCTCCGTTCGCCAGTCTTTATAAGTTAAGGTGGCAATTATTATTGTGGTAACATTGCCAAAGAAATCGCCAGCTTCGTCAGGTTTCTAATCCTTTATTCCATCAACTTGTGCCTAGTGTCCCCCGCAGGAAGTGAACAATGTGAAAGTGAAACTAAAAAGGCTCACTCTATCAAGTCAGCCATGCAATGCGTTCAGGTACACCACGCAAAGACATTCGCACATTTTAATCCGGATTGTTACATTTTTACAGGTATTTTTATTATTGCTATTATTATATTATTATTCCGATTTTTGTTCATAATGTATTTTTTTTGCTTTGTAATTGATATTTGCAATTGTAACATCAATAATTATTGAGAATTTAGTGTAGGTTTTGGGGCTGTGGAACAAATTAATGGAATTATAGTGTACGTACGACCATTTCGACTTACAAAAAAGGTCCTGGAACGAATTAACTTCGTATGTAGAGGTACCACTGTATTATTACAAATTAAAAAATGAAAGGAAGAAAAAGATTATTTGCTTTCAAGAGTCTCAAAAAAGAGGATTCAGCCGAAACGATTAATCGACTATTAAAATATTAATTTGGTAATCGATCAATCGATTCATCGTAGCAGCCCTAATTGGCATATGGAATGGCCCTCCAACCAGGGTGAGTTTGACACCCTTGCTTTAAGGCATCAAATTCCCAGCTTTTGCTCTACGTCAGGCTTAGATGTCCCAATTTTACAATTTCTTTTCACACTGTGGCATCAGATTGAAAAGTATCTGCAGCACAACATGATAGATAGAATCACAGCTGCTACAGCATTTCAATTTCCAATTACCAAGTACTGTAATCTATCTAGTGGCATTTGTTTCAGTAGCTGTTCCTGCAGTGTAAACGAGCAGAGGCAGTAAAGCAGCCACCTGTTGTTACCTGATAGTGTCTGGACAAGCCCAGATGCTGTTTTATTGCGACATAAAGGGCCAGTGAATGGACCTAAATAGCCAGCTAAGCACTTTATAGGAGTCCGTGTTCTCAGGAAACAGAGCTGAAGCATGACGGTTGTAATGCAATTCTGCCGAAAATGAGAGTGGGATGGTGGATCAAACTTGACTGAAACGCGAGCGTGTTTGACTAAGAGGTGAGAAAAGCACTGTCAAAAAGGTTAAAAAGGCCGTATGATGTTTGTACACATGTTTGTGCCCCAAGCAAAGGAGGTGGAGAAGACACAAGCATTTACATCTTTCTGGGTTTCCTGACAAGGCAACCTGAACCGACCCTGAGGCGGCTTGTGTACTTTTGTGTGTGTTTACACAAGTGTATTCCTGTTAGGAAATAATTACCCTGTCATCTTTGTCAAAATCCTCATCTTCGTCCTCCATCAGATCCTCCATTGCTTGCTGTGAAGAAAAAAAAAAACACAATTACATTGTGGAAATGGATAAACATTACACAGTACTGCTAGTACAGCGGTTTATGAGTGTGTTTGGCTGCCACTGACGGCGATAGACGTTGAACTGGATGAGGTTGGCAGTGAATGAACAAACTGATTCGACGTCTATTGCGGTCAACAGTGTTGTTAATTATGGCGTTAGAGTATAACGGCGTTATTTTTGTCAGTAGTAATCTAAATACAGTGGTACCTCTACATAAGAAGTAGGGCTGCAGCTATCGAATATTTTAGTAATCGAGTAATGGACTGAAAATTCTATCGATTAATCGAGTAATCGGATAAAACATATATATACATTTTTTTTTTTTTTTTAGGTAAAGAGCAATTATAAATATACATCAGAAAACGAGATATTTCATCTAATACAGAACCATTTTCAGTCAATTAATGTCTATATTTTCGATGTAAATTGTTGAAAACAGCCAACAATTGCATCTCAGATGTACTCTCGGATCATAGAAGCACTGCCTCGCATTGAACTCCTCGAGCTGAGACCGATGGCTGGAACCCTGGTGGCCATTATTCTTGCTTCATCATGCTTTTATACCATTGGCGTAATCACCTGTCACTCAAACATCTCGGAAGTAGCAGCAAAGTTGGATCTTTGTGTCAAAATAATTCAATCATAACTTTTTCTACTTAAAAAGAAAAGTGCGTTCAAAACTTTTAGTACTTTAAATAAAAAATGAGTTCAAATCTTTTTGCTCTCCACAAAAAGTGACACTTCAATAAATTTTTTTTTTTTTAAATAGGGCAATTTTATTTTTGCCAATGATTTGTTCTTTAATTGAAATTTTTTTTTTTTTTTTTTTTTTTTGATTGAAGCAACTTTTTCTGGGATTGAATGATTTAGACACAAATCTCCTACCCATATTATGGCCCAAACAAAAAAGGAATGCTTCAATCAAAGAAAACAGTTTAGATGAAAAATGAAGTGTTCAAATACACATTTCTGAGCCTCAAAAATATTTTTTCTCATTCGAAAACTTTTTTTTTTTCCAATGACTGAACATTTTTTATTTTTGATTGAAGTGATTTTTCTTTTGAATTTTTTTTTTTTTTTTGAAGCAACTTATTTTTGATTAAATAATAAAGACACAAATGTCCTGGCCAAAATGTGGCCCAAATGCAAAACTAAATTACTTCAATCAAATAAAAGTAGTTTTCAAATGCATTGTTTTAGTTTCAATTTTATTTTTGCATTCAAAAACTTTTTTTTTTTTTTAAATTGAAGTGACTTTTTTTAATTGAAAATATATATTTTGATTGAAGCAACTTTTTTTTGATTGAATAATAAAGACACAAATCTACCTCCATAGAAACCTAGCTCTCCGCAGAGCTAATGTTACATGAGCGAGTGACAGCAAGTGACATCTTATTTATTAGCGCTGACAAGTCTACTGCTTTAAGATGGCAGCTATTTACTAATGCCGCCCAGTCTGTCATTTTGCATCTAGTTCTACATCGATGTTATATCTATGAGTAGCATCATGCGGGCGTAGTTTTTAGCAACGTCGGAGTAGTTTGTAGCGGCTGTCAGCTGCAGTAAGGTTTATATATATATATATATATATATATATATATATATTTTTTTTTTTTTTTTTTTTAATTGTTTCTTCCCATACGCATGTGACGTCAGCGCGTTGTCCCGCATTAAAAGTAGACCGGGCAAAACGTGATGCTTAGAGCTGGCAAAATTAAACGATTCCTCGAGGTAAATAAAATTACTCGGACCAGTTTTTAAACTCGAGTTACTCGAGTTGCTTGAGTATTCGTTTCAGCTCTAATACGAAGTCAATTCGTTCCAGTACCTTGTTTGTAAGTCGAAATGGTCATAAGTCGTGCAGGATTTTCCCATAAGAATACATTGTACAGTAATTCCATTAATTCGTTCCACAGCCCAGAAACCTTCACTAAATCCTTAATAAATACTGCTGTTGCTATTGAAAATAGCAATTATAAAGAGCAAAACAAATAAATTATGAATAAAAATCTGAATAATAATAAGAATATAATAATATTAATAATAATAATACCTGTAATAATGTAACGAATCGGGTTCTAATGTGGCAGACTTTTTTGCTGTACCTGAACGCACCGCGGGGCTGACGTGACAGTGAGCGAGAGCGCGGTTCTATTTTACTTTCTGTTTTGATGCTGGCATTGACAGCAGGGACGTGTTGTGTTGCACAAGTTGAGGCAATAAATGATTAGAAACCTGACGAAGCTGGCGATTTCTTTGGCCATGTTAGCACGATAAGAATTGTCACCTTAACTTATAAAGACTGGCGAACTGAGGAGGACCGCCGGCAGAGATCGACATTCTATGGCCCTATTGTCGACCCAGTTCATGGATGCACACACCACTCTCGGGCAACTTCTTATTTTTTTTAAAAATTTTTATAAATACAGTTCAGGTGGGTACAAATGGTTGAAAATAATGAACTAACGCCTGTCAACTATGCATTATCATCACCAAGTCAGCATTGTCCGTGTAGATCCTACAATATAATAAATAATAATTTGTATTTGTTTGGTATTACAGAAAAAAAAGTCACTTGCCCTAAACTTTTCTTGACTGACGTATCCATGAACCTTGTGTTGTTGTTTTTTTTAAATTTTATTTTATTTATTTTTTTAATCAAAATAACTAGAGCAAAGATAGAAGAATGAAAAGATCTCACCTCACCTGCATATTGAAAAATATAAATTAGAGGTGCAACGGTACACACAAGTCACAGTTCAGTACATACCTCGGTAACGGGGTCACAGTTCAGTGCGGGTTCAGTACAACACAAAAAACAAAAAAAGCTTTCTCACAGCATTTGAATGTTTAAGTTTGGATACCCTTACACTGTTGCATGGGTAATATTTTTTTTAAAATGTAAAAATTTTGACCTATGTTTTTTGGGGGGAATGAAAAAGACAGTTAAGTTCAATTCAAACAGTAAATATAGTCATATTTGATGTGAAAGACGTTATAGAATAGATCATGGAATAACGTGTAGAACATGAAATGTAATGTCAGTTCCTTTGCCGAGTAACTAATTACTGTTACATTGAGGTTACTGAGTTACAATCTCAATTACATTTTGGGAGAAGTACTGTAACTTGTAACTAACTAATTAGTTTTTTAAAGTAAGATTAAGAACACTGGCCGTCAATGACACTGAAACATGATCATTCACCGTAAGGCAATTCAAATTCAGTTTTAGAAACATTCTATTGTTGAAATATATTGACACTTGTGGAAATGCACTGGTAGATAATTTCAATGTGCAAAGCGTTTCCATCTATTTATCATTTAATATCACATGGCACAAAAGAGCAACAAGTATTCAGGAGACTGCAGAGTAATGGTGTAACAATACAGTGGGGCAAATGAGTAGTCAACCACTATTTGTGCAAGTTCTCCCACTTGAAAATATTAGAGAGGCCTGTAATTGTCAACATTGGTAAACCTCAACCATGAGACACAATGTGGAAAACAACCCAGAAAATCACATTGTTTGATTTTTAAAGAACTTATTTGCAAATCATGGTGGAAAATAAGTATTTGGTCAATACCAATAGTTCATCTCAATACTTTGTTATGTACCCTTTGTTGGCAATTACGGAGGCCAAACATTTTCTGTAACTCTTCATAAGCTTTTCACACACTGTTGCTGGTATTTTGGCCCATTCCTCCATGCAGATCTCCTCTAGAGCAGTGATGTTTTGGAGCTGTCGTTGGGCAACACGGACTTTCAACTCTCTCCTCACCCCATGGCGTCAAAATGATAACAAGAACGGGGAGAAAAAATCCCATAACCACATGGGGGGACCTAGAGAATGACCTACAGAGAGCTGGGACCACAGTAACAAAGGCTACTATCAGTAACACAAAGCGCCGCCAGGGACTCAAATCCTGCACTACCAGACGTGTCCCCCTGCTGAAGAAAGTACACGTCCGGGCCCGTCTGCGGTTCACTAGAGAGCATTTGGATGATCCAGAAGAGGACTGGGAGAATGTGTTATGGTCAGATGAAACCAAAATAGAACTTTTTGGTCGAAACACAGGTTCTCGTGGTTGGAGGAGAAAGAATACTGAATTGCACCATACCCACTGTGAAGCATGGGGGTGGAAACATCATCCTTTGGGGCTGTTTTTCTGCAAAGGGACCAGGACAACTGATCTGTGTAAAGGAAAGAATGAATGGGACCACGTATCGAGAGATTTTGAATGAATATCTCCTTCCATCAGCAAGGGCATTGAAGATGAGACGTGGCTGGGTCTTTCGGCATGACAATGATCCTAAACACACAGCCAGAGCAACAAAGGAGTGGCTTCGTAAGAAGCATTTCAAGATCCTGGAGTGGCCTAGCCAGTCTCCAGATCTTAACCCCATAAAAAATATGTGGAGGGTGTTGAAAGTCCGTCTTGCCCAACGACAGCCCCAAAACATCATTGATCTAGAGATCTGCATGGAGGAATGGGCCAAAATACCAGCAACAGTGTGTGAAAAGCTTGTGAAGCCTCAGTTATTGCCAACAAAGGGTACATAACAAAGTATTGAGATGATGGTATTGACCAAATACTTATTTTACACCATGATTTGCAAATAAATTCTTTAAAAATCAAACAATGTGATTTTCTGGGTTTTTTCCCCCACATTCCGTCTGTCATTGTTGAGGTTTACCTATGTTGACAATTACAGGCATCTCTAATATTTTTAAGTGGGAGAACTTGCACAATTAGTGGTTGACTAAATACTTATTTGCCCCACTGTAGCCAAAAAGGTTATCGATATGCTCCCACTGAGAATCGATAAAATGTTTTAAAAAGATGTCACTGTTTAAAAAAATAATAAAGGAACCAACAGGTTGCTACCAAAAGTTTTTATAAGAATAGTGTCTACGTTAGTTCACTGTAACCAGCGCATGTCTTGTGGACATTAACAGGTCACTTCATGTTGATTTTGATTCAAATTCCTATTCATTTGGGGGCATTGAGTCACTTCTTTTCAGTAACCCAAAACCAACAGGAAGTGAACTGCAAATCCCCCTAAATTGATAGGAAGTGACCTGTAAATGCCCCAAAAATGAACTCATTGCCTTGCATTGGCTGCCGCTGATGGCCATAGATGCCCAATCCATTTGAAGTGTGAGGGATGGCAGGCGAATGAACCAATTGCTGACCCCTCTCAAATTCAAGTTCAAATGGAGTTGGTCAGTCAATCAGTCAAAATGGATTGGACGTCTATCACCGTCAAAGTGAGTTTTTAATGCAACTAACACATTCATATACTAACTACCACAACGCAATGTCTGAATAATATACCTATACCTGCTAGTGAATGAGTTAACATCCAGTCAACCCCTTCAAAATGGATTGGACGTCTAGTGCCGTCAATGACACCCAAATGAATTCAATATTGACAAACATAACGGCTATCTAAAAGGAAAACATGATTATAATATACCTAGAATGTCATTTATTGTTCATAAAGGTGAACTTTGGATCAGGTAACAACAAAGTATGCTTGGTTACTTTCTGTTCATTTTGAGTGACTTTTTGCATTCATATGGGGACATTTCTAAGTCACTTCCTTTACAATAACCCAAAATTGACAGGTGCACGATATCCATTTTTTGAAACAGATACTGATATCGATAACTTCCTGCTCAAGGCCGATACAGATATGATAACCGATAATATATATACAGTATATATATTTTTTCAATGTATATTCACCTGAGTTTTTGAACACCTGTTAGGGCTGGGCGATATGGCCTTAAGTACGTATCACACTAATAGAGCAGATTTACCTCGATAACGATAAATGACGATAAATTCGCCCAAGCAAACTGTTATATAATTTGAAAATTTGAATCAATGCATGGAATACAAATTAACAATTTCTCGTTAAATGTATTTACCAGCTTTCAATTTAAAAGTTGCACATGCAGTCTAAACATTAAGTATTAAAAAAAAAATCTTGTAAACAATAAGAATTCTTGTGTGAACATTTATAACAGCTTGTATGACTTGAAAAATATCATCACTTGAATTTCATTAAATTCATTCCGCATTGTTATACACTAGATAGTGGCATGCGTTTAGATATTTAGAATAGATACAAATACGACACATCCACCCGCCCCCCAGAAATTATACTTAATTAAAAAATAAAATGTTTCACAAACCTTCCCTTTCTTTTATTCGGCTCAGTTATTTACATCTTATGATTTTAGAAATCCTTACAGTATGCAATAAATAATATTCCTGTTCCCAAGCACTGTGCTTACTGTACTGTAATTTTTACAAAAAATAAGCAATACATAGTTACTCCCCGTCATCTAGGACGAGCCACTTACAAGACGAGCACTGTCGTGTATTACAAATACTGCTTTGAACACATCTTCACAGACAAAAGCAATGACACAGGCTTAAGGAGGTCAACTTTAATTGTGTAAATCACACTTAATGACGACACGATCTCCTGGTTGAAATAGACGACATCCACTTAATTCTATTGAAGATATGTAATGCTGAGGCAATTTGTCAACTTTACTTTTAAAAAGAAACGTGCACTGTTTATCCAGTAGATGGGGCTCTTGCAGTGTGTCAAACAGTGATTCAATTTAGGGCAATTGTCTTAAAAGTGGTTCATTGTTTCAGAAAGCCTCGGTTTTTCCATCCCTATCTGGAACCCGTCAAGAGTTTACTTAATGTCGGGTGAAAGTTTGGCGAAGCTAACTTAAGCCCGACTTCATCTCGTTTACTTGTAGCGTTAGCCGCTAGCGTTAGCAGCTAGCGTTAGCCTACCGGGCTTCTGTTTGATTGGCTTCCTGAAAACCATGTGACTCCAAACGTAAGCGCACTGTCTGCTTTCTTAAAGGGGAATGAACATAGCCGAACAACACAGAGTCAAAGCGGGATGAAAAGACTATATTTTCTTCTTTTATTAAATTACCGAATTTACCGACATGGCCAAAATTACGTCGGTCATCGTGAAGAATTTCAGTAACGGTAAATTTTCGGTTTACCGCCCTGCTCTAACACCTGTAGGTCAAAAATACTAGTGGTTGATTCAGCTTAGATTTGCCTTTGACCAAACCAGAATTTTCATGAAAATGAACATTATTATAATGAACAAAACAAAGAGAGTTACAAAACGTTGCATACTGGGAAAAACAGGAGTGGAAACAAAGGCACAAATCCCAATCAGACACTGTGCCAAAAATATTATTAATAGGGCCGATAATATATTATGTTATCGGATTTATTGGGATGACGTCATAATTCATATTATCGGACCGATAATTATCGTGCACCTCTACTTACAATGCCCCAAAAGAAAAAGGAAGTGACCGAAAATCCACAGGAAATGACGTGCAATGCCCCCAAAATGAACTCACTGCCTGGCATTGGGTGCCACCGACGGCCATAGACGTCCAATCCATTTGAAGTGGGATGGATGGCAGTGAATGAACGAACGTTCATCCGCTTTCAACACTCCCATTTCAAATGGATTGGATGTCTACTTATGATAAATTCACTGAAATTCACAGCAGAGCAATGAAAAGAGCCACATGATTGGACGTCTATCATCGCCAATGGCATGGAAAGTGCATCAATATCTACTCAGTAAATGGAACAAATAAGCAAGTGGCATCTTAAGGAAAACATATTGCTCCATTTCTGGTCCGACCCCGCTGCCAATCATTCATACCCCGCATCTAAAACTCCAAGGTTGTGTAATTGCCCCCAATTTAGTAAACAACAACCACATGAGCTGCCACCCCCTCGGGCCTCATTGTGTTGCCGCGTCGAGTGTCGGAAAACCCATCAAACCTTTCTTGACTGGCCTCGTCGCCCCCACATCGCTGCTCGGAAAAATCCAAAAATCATGACTTAAAGCGACAATAGCTTTTGTCCTTTTTGTTTTTCATTGAAGTAAGTGAACAAACTATGTGGCAGCTGACATAAGCCTCTTATGTAAATGCAGCTTCCCACACAAACAAAAGCGGAGTTCAGAACAGCAGCGGGTAGAGTCAATAGTGCGCCGTGTTCTTGCGTACGTGCTCTATCAATAACTCCCAGTCAGCGGGGCAAAGTGTATGAATGGCACTCCTTATTGAAACTGTATAGCGGCGGGTAATTCCCACTTCATACACACACACAAAAAATCATTACTACGTTACATAAATGCCAACGAGCGGAGTCGTGTTCTCAGCCGAACAAAATTCGTACAAGAGTTATTGTAATACGAAAGCCTTCTGGCTCTTCCAACAAATGAGCTATAAGTGTTTATAAAGTCATCACGGTTTCACCCGAATCCTTTCATGCATGCCAAAATACAAACAGAATGGATTCCTCCACACAGAGGCTTTAGAGGGGCACGCCTGGCACACACTCCAAACTTTAAACAAAGGGAATGAGCATGAGCGAGCTGGAGAAGCATGACCTAGTGAGACAGAGAGAAGGATAGAGCCGTTTGTCTCCTTCTGCTCTCGCTTCTCCGTCGCCTCTGGTTACACGGAGATGTCATGTTTCCCGCGACGAGACGCTGTAAAATTGATAAATAAAAAAGCCACCGAACGTGTCATCTGCCCTGAAGATTGCCAAGGCTAAACCGCTTCACTAAAAGGAAATAGAAATTACCTCTGAATTCCAAACTTGTATGCTATATGATATGATTTGACTGCTTATCCACGCCATTATCATGTTGTTTCAATTACTATCATTACAAAAAGCCGTCGACGGGATCGCGGAGAGCCAATGTTCCCTGCAGAGTCGCTCTGGTGAATTCAATATAGACAGAGGTGGAGATTAACATATTCAAACCTTTTCAAATGATACAGGGATGATGCAGGAAGCTCTCACAGATTACACCGTACCCCATAAAATCATACAAACATAGTGATAATATAGAGCGTACACAAACAATATGAGCAATGACATTGAGACATTTTAAACAGGCGTAGTAAGGCTGAACGATTTTGAAAAAGACTGTCATTGCGACTATTTGGGTATTTACAATATGTTGTAACATTGATGTTTTCGTCAGTGATGACGTTAACGGAATTATTTCGTTGACGACCAATTTGTTTATGACATTGACGGGAGGATAACGAGGTAAAAGCATGTCTTGGGAGACTAAAACATAATGGGACGATTTCCAGTTTTTGTCTCACGAGACAAGAACGAAATGAAAATGTGCTATAGTTTCCGTCATATGTTCACAATGTGTGACATTTTCTCATTGCATGTATCAGCCTGCATCGTAGCAGTGTTTGGTTGTGTGTGTCACTCATATGACGTGCTGTGCCGCCCCTTTCCACCACCACCACTCACTGGTGTCCTCTCCAGGCTCTAGGCTTGCTTGGTTTGAAACACATGGTAAGATTTGCTTTCTTATCTTGCTAAGAGAGAATATGAAATGTTGCTTTAGCCTTTAAAGGTCTGCCCTGAGTGATCACCCCACATTAAATATAACTCGTAACATTAGCATAGTATTCACATTAGTATTAGCATCAACTTTAGCCTGGTAAGCGTCCTCTTAAATTTTTTTTTTTTTTTTTTAACATACACAGTTCGTGGCATCCAAGTGGGTTTTATTAACCCTTGAGAGTCGAAGGACGCGCCGGCGCGTCCTCAGCGCCCATCATCTTTGAAGCGCCCTCACGTTTTAATTACATCACCCACATGCCGCTGGTTGGTCTCGTTTTAAAGTGCGGAAGTTGTGGTTTACTCTCGTCATTATTTGAAGTCAATCGACCAACTAAAACGTGAGATATTGTCATTTGAGTTTTATAGTTTTATTGTCCTCTCAAAAAAACATTAAAATGCTGCATGGATCATTTGTTTATGTCTATATTTCCATCATTTCTTGTCCTTTTTCAAAACGGAAGCTCCATGAAAAAAACACAAACGAACCCTTTCGAAGTCACAGTTGAAGCACAAAATGCATTTTTTGTAATAAATATAACTGCCATGCGAGGTTCCACCGAACGAGAGGGAGGAGTGTTCTGAAGCAGCGAGATGGCGAGCAACGGCCGTTTGATTCGAGCGAGCGACTTTGTGTGACTTTGAGAATGAACGGAAAACTAAATTTAGCGCAAGCAATTGTGCTTTTTGATCAACTTGAGGAAGAGGATGGTCCAAATTCGTCATCATCGTCTTCTTCGGAAGAGTCCGTGAGTGAAGATAGTGACGGATTTGAACACGTGGGTGACGCCATCGACGAGCAGAGGTAAGCCAACTCACTTTTTTTTTTTTTTAAATGCTGAAAACGTTTTTTTTGAAAGTTTCTTTTGATATTGCAAGACAAAGTTAATTTTGATGCAATATAAGTGTGTGTTTGTGTATATAGTAATAAAATGTGCATATCAGATCAAAGTCGTACACATATTCAGCTATGGTATTCTATTCGAGGCCTCAACTAAGCCAAAGCAGCAATGCACAATCCATGTGCCAGTCACCATCTGTGACGGGGCAAAAGGGAGAAGCAAATCAACTCAAGGCCGGAGGAAATGCCAGCAGTGCGCAAAGGGTGGAAAGAGGACCGACACCCCATGGAAGTGTGGGCTGTGGGATGTAGCCCTGTGTCTAATTCCAGGACGAAACTGCTTTTCGGAGTGGCATGCCTGAAAAAAAATTAACTTGTTTATTGTAAATATTTTTGAAAATACTTTTTTTTCCAATGTCATATATATATTTTTTTTCCCACAATCAGTCTTCTCAATTTGTGTATATAAACGTGTGTTCAAGAAGCTTGATTGTGTGTACATAGTTTCATCAGGTGATGGGCCGCAATACCTAAACTCATAAAGAGATGGCCTCTAAACACTTTTTGTGTTAGATGGTATATATTTTTTCATTGTTCTTCACTGTTTGGTCTGCTGTATATAACCTGTTTTGACTAGAGCATGTATAAAGGCAAAAAACGCCTATGGCTATACCTGTTGTTTATGTTGAATTGTCAAATATAAGACTATTTATTCTAAATTTTTTTGGTTGAATGTTCATCCTAACATGTTGAATAAATATTATAAAGTTTCAAAACGGTTCGTTACGCATGTTTGGTTGTCAACTGGACATCAATATTAAAAATTTTGACAAAATGATTTTGGAATTTTTGGTCTTTTTGGGCCCAAAATGATGATTTATAATTGGTCAGTGAAGGAAACAACAGTTTGGACATGAAGTTCAAGGTGTCACAAAAAAAAGGACCAAACCAGGCCATCGTAAACAATTCTTTCTTTGAAATATAAAGGCAACTTCAAAGGCATGCAAAATCAGACAAAATAGGCCCAGACCTTAAAGGGTTAATTAAAAATACTGTACGGTTTTCCTGTTGAGTGTGTATTATCGTCACGAAATTGATATTGTTCTTGTACTGTAGATGTGCTCGTCTGTCAATGTTCATTCGAAATAGAATTTTTTTGGGGACAAAAACATTTTGAGTAATAGTCGACTAAAATTAGACGAAATTTCGTTAACAAAATGTAGACGAGGACTAACACATTTTGGAAATGACCAAAATATGACGAGGGCGAGTAATTTTCGTCCAAAAGACCAAGACGAAAATTAAAAGGGCTGCCAAAAACAGCACTGTATTACAATATATACAAACAACAGATGACTTGAATAGCACACTCTCTTGTATGACAATTTACAGTTTGAATGGGAATTTGTTAACTTGAAAGCTGTTATATGAATGCGTGTGTGTGGTTTCTTTGTAAAAAAATGAGACAGCTTTACCGTATTTTTCGGACTATAAGTCGCACTATTTTTTCATAGTTTGGCTGGGGGTGCGACTTATACTCTGGAGCGACTTATGTGTGAAATTATTAACACAATATTATATCATTTCACATGTTATTTTGGTGTTTTGGAGTGACACTGATGGTTTGGTAAACTTGTTACCACGTTCTTTATGCTATGGTTATCTGAATAACTCTTAATAGCCGAGTTACGTTAACATACAGGCCACGTTCACATTTCGTTGTTCATGCATCATGTAACATTATCATACTGTACACTTATTCAGCATGTTGTTCTCTATTGTATTTTTATTTTAAATTGCCTTTCAAGATGACGTAAAAAATGCGACTCATACTCCGGTGCGACTTATATATGTTTTTTTCCTCTTTGTTGGGCATTTTATGGCTGGTGCGACTTATACTAAGGTGCGACTTATAGTCCGAAAAATACAGCACTATCTCACAATAACTCAAGTGCTAATATGCTTCACTAAAACACAATACAAACAGCCACTGAGGATACTGATTAGCATAATCGCTATCTACCTTAGTGCTCTGAGCTAAGTAGTACAGTCTCACCAATTCAGAATACAAACAATCGGCTTCATTTAGTCACCTCTGACAGAGACACACTGGATCTAACAACACACACGACTCAAAACAATCCAACTCTCGCGTAAATATTAATGATTAAGCAATTAAAGCTGAGTGTAGCAGTGGTCTTTCTCTCTCGCTTGCTATAATCACTGGTGCGCTCGAAGCCTTATATTACACACTAACAAGTCCCCGAACGGGAGTGCTCATAGCTGCAGGCAAAAATCGATTATGAAACTCATTGGCAATTATTCTATTAATCGATTTTAATCGATTTAATTGATTAGTTGTTGCCACTTTATATATACATTGGTCGAGCAATATCGAAATTGATACAAGCGCAAAATATCGATAAACATCATTGCAGTATGGTCAAAAGAATGGTTGACTTTCTTTTGTCGAAAATGTTTCAGCATCGAAATTGTTTTGTGTTTTTTATCGTTTAAGGTGGAGTTTAATGGATGATTTACTTTATATCGAATAAAATTGAAGGCCCCTTGAGTCAAATCAAATTGTTCAAGACGTTGTGATACCAGCAAAACTTGTATAGGTCTCCGAAGGAACGATATAGTATGGAATTGTCATGAAATCGGTGATCCAAACCTATAATCCACTGGTCCCCAACCACCGAGCCACTTAGTAATGGCCCCCCCAGTCCGGTGAGAACCCGCCCAATCTGTCAACACGGCTGACCCTACGCACTCGCTGCAAATGCACTCTTCATTCAACAAATATGGCGACCCGCTGGATGCAACGCCAAGGGTGCCTCATCTGAATGTATGTTATTCGGGCTTTTTCATGAATGTAGTTTTTGGAGGTTTCCCTAGCGTTGGGACATTGAAAAAAGGTTCGCCGAAACTTGTCAGTCCTTTTAAATCTCACTGTCCGCCTTGAAAAACTGATGTCGCGGCTTTTGCACTTGTGTTTCATTTGTCCTTGTGTTGCACTTTGACCCACCCCAAAGAATAAGATCGCGGCAATAAACAATGATGCATTCGCGATTGGGACTTGGACCCCCGCGAGATCAGTCTTTGGCTACGTGCACCACACGGTCCGTGAGCAATATGGAAATAGCGATGACAAAGAGGTTGAGGACCACAGCTATATTTTTATTTGCTTAAAATGAAATGTAACCGACTGATCAAAGTCCTGTGAATCAAATTGAATCATATTGGATTTTGTTATATCGGCAATTGTATCAGGATCTAAAGCAGGGGTGGGCAAACTATTCCACAAAAGGCCGCTGTGGGTGCGGGTTTTTGCTGCAACCCATCAAGAGGACACCTTTTCACCAATCTGGTGTGTTATAAGTGCAATTAGTTGATTGCAGTCAGGTGCTTCTTGTTTCCATTGAAACCTCATTGGTTAAAAGCTCGGTGCTGGATCAGTTGGAACAAAGACCAGGACCCACTGCGGCCCTCGAGGACCGGTTTGCCCACCCCTGATCTAAAGAATCAATATTATACCGTATTGTCACGGAATTGGTGATTTACCCCCCAACGATTCCCTATCTTTATGTTGACATTTATTCATGGAAAACAGAGCCTCTAGTGTCTCTTTTGGGTATACCACTTATTCAGACTTCTTTGCTCACAACCATATGAAAGGAAGAGCAGATTGAAAAATTAAGCGAGAAGTAATAACACTGACCAATGCATTTCCTCTCTAGCTAAAATAAAAGAAGCTCCTAAGTCTGAGCAGGCAGAGTTCCACTATCTGCCAGCCTAACCTTGCCAATGACAGCCGCGGGGGGAATTGATGCCTGGGCAGACATTCCAGAGAACATGAAGATATTCTTTCTCCTTTTTTTCTGCAATGCCGCCATCCCTCCCTCCGCCTCTCCTCTGCTTTTCGTCTTTGATACGTTAGGGGGGGTTTAACCTCTGCAGCTGCCGAGGTTGGTCCGACTCGCTGGCTGGGGGATCTCAAGGCCCTACTTGTTATGCACCGTTCACTAGTGTGTCCGTGTGTGCGTAATGCCGACGCCACACTTTCCGCCAGGCGAGGGAGGGCTGCGAGTGTGATAAGGGGCTGCCGGCTGGGCTCGGCTGACCCGCCCGGGCCCTTCACAAGCTGTCAGAGACACGGCCCTCAGAGGGGGGGCCCCCTTCCATCTGCACTGCCCCAGCCAGGGTTGCCCAGCAGGGAGCTTGATTGGGGTGAGGCCCCTGTACCACTGGGACTAGAAGACGGGGGGTTGGGTGTGAAGGATGCTTCCATATTAATGAATATCTGCCTTTATTATTCCAATGAAGAAAGTCTATGTAAGCCATATTTCCTTATTGCTTATTTGCTGACATGGCCGCTTATCAATGCTGACAACATAATGAGTATTACAAAAGCCCACTCCCAATTGTCAGAATAGTTCAGTTTGATTAGATGTAGTCATATTGTCAAACAGTAATTTCTTTTTCAGCTTATCTACGGTTGTGGTTCTACTGAAAACGGTATAGAATTCACCAAAGATTGTTGTTGTTGTTGTGTACACTAACTTTTAAGTCCTACTCCCCTGTCATTTGGGAACCTATCGTCTTGAAACTTGGTTACTATGTAGCATGGGCCAGTATCTATAGATCTCTGGAGCACAATTAAAAAAAAATTTTTTTTTTCATCAAGGCTGATTGATCAATTGCGGGATTATAGTTAAGTGTTAGTTGAGGGCGACCTTCTCTAGGATAGGAATGTGTCAGTAGAGGACATGCGAGCACAGCACACCTACTTATTGGTACCTGTGTTAACTTTAGGTTACAAGTTGCACGATGCTGCCAGCCCCTCCCAGTGAAAATTGATGTGAAGTCTATGGTCGTCAGTGACACTGTCAGTGACATCATGAAACCTATCCCAGTTCAAATCAATTTAATGCCTATTGTCATCAATGAGAGTGAAAGTGTTAAAAGAAGTATATTTGACTGAAATTATGCTAGAAAAATGTGATGTAGAAAAATATTTCATCATAATTCTAAGATGTATTGGCATTATCTAGCATCTCTACTTGGAGTTGGAGAGAAATACCAGCTATTCCTGTTGTGACTTTGATGGGCCAATTTTACGTTGCCTTTTGGTTGATCTGTCAACAGATAATCACTGCTTCCTCTTTTCTGAAACAAAATTATTCTCAAACATGTCAAAAAGAAAGGACACTAAGTATTAGATGCCCTCAACTGCCCTCCTTTAAAAGCAAAACCGTTTGCTGGTAAAGATATCCTACTATCTGATGCGGTAATCACTCTTTTTGCTGCTTCAAAACAATCGCAAGCACGCTAAACCAAACCATTCCACTTGGTGAAAGTCTTGATGAAACTGTTTTGATATACTTTGTCAATTGCAGAATTGACAAGCGGTGCATACTGGATGTAAAATAGACTGAATAAACACCTTGAAGCCCAGCGATAAAGGAAAAACTCTACAACAAATCGTCAAAACAACATGTAGAAGGAAGGCAAACGCCGGGAGAGAGCAAGACAGTCACAAAGGTTCACGGTGATGAAGGGAGTCAAACAAATGGATGGAAATGAAGAGAAAGCAACACACTGACATGATGAAACAGGAGGCTTGGAGGATTCGGCGGCGGCATTGCAATGCTCCCGGTGCTCCCGTCCCGCTTCAAACTCTTGTCTTTCTGCCTGCCATCCTCTCTGCCAGTTTAGCAGAGTGAAAGCGAGGCAGCCAGATGAGCGTCGGGGTGGCACGGGGGAAATCAGCGGGGCACAGGCGCTTCCAGTTAAAAGTGACATGACCTTTTGATTTTGTCACCTGTCACCAAATGCCACGTCTGAGGAGTGCCTGCCAGCCGCCACCGCTTTTCTCCTCCTCTTCCTCTGTCGCCCCGTCTCTCCCAACGCTTCTTTTCCCGTCTCTCGCTCCCACTCCATCCTCGATTTTCGACATTCATTTACTTTCCAGAGTTGCCGTTTCTAACCGGGGAAGTGGAGGTTTGACTGTCTAGCGGTCTAATAGGCTGTTTCCTCTTCATCGTCTCGACTTTCTTATAATATTTACTTTCTGTACCTGTGTTGTGCCGGGCTCTTAATGAGGGCAGATGTCAAGGCACAGTGTGTTTAAAGACGCTGGGTTTTTCAGAGATGATAGCTCGGGGTGAAAATAGACTAGATAAAAATGGCTATGAAGTCTTGTTCTCGAGTGATACAAAGCTGTACATTATTATTGACTTCCAAATGAGAACTACGCCACTGTCGCACAACTGCTTCACAGTCAAAAAAAGTAAATACTAAAGTTGTGCAAGTACAGATGCACATTTTAGATGCAGATTGTAGTGGGAAAGTTCAAGGTTCAACAGAATTTCTTGTGCACTTTTAAGGGGTGTAAAATCAACATTTTCCATGCAATACGATAACGAGTTTTTCGGACAACAATGCGATAATTGCCAATGTTATAAATTCTGCCACAAATCAATTTGATTCGATCTGATTCAACGACCTTCGTCAATTTAATATGATATGTACAGTGGTATGAAAAAATATCTGAACCTTTTGGAATTTCTCACATTTCTACATAAAATCACCATCAAATGTGATCTGATCGCTGTCAAAATCACACGGATGAAAAAAACTGTCTGCTTTACCTAAAACCACCCAAACATACATATTTTAATAAGGATAGTATGCAAACAATGAAAGAAGGGGGGGAAATAAGTAAGTGAACCATCACATTTAATATTTTGTGGCCCTCCCTTTGGCAGCAATAACTTCAACCAGACGCTTCCTGTAGCTGCAGATCAATCTGGCACATCGATCAGGACTGATCTTGGCCCATTCATTTCTACAAAACTGCTGAAGTTCAGTCAGATTCCTGGGATGTCTGGCATGAATCGCTGTCTTTAGGTCATGCCACAGCATCTCAATGGGTTTAAGTCTGGACTTTGACTTGGCCACTCTAGAACATGTATTTTGTTCTTCTGAAACCATTCTGAAGTTGATTTACTTCTGTGTTTTGGATCATTGTCTTGTTGCAGCATCCTACTTTTTAGCTTCAACTGTCTGACAGACAGTCTCAGGTTTTCATGCAAAACATCCTGATAAACTTTTCATTCATTCATTCATTCTTCCATTAATGATTGCAAGTTGTCCAGGCCCTAAGTAAGCAAAACAGCCCCAAATCATGATGCTCCCTCCACCATGCTTCATGATAGGGATGAGGTGTTGATGTTGGTAAGCTGTTCCATTTTTCCTCGACACATGGCGTTGTGTGTTACTCCCAAACAATCTTACTTTGGTTTCATCAGTCCACAAAATATTTTGCCAAAATGTCTGTGGAGTGTCCAAGTGCCTTTTTGCGAACATTAAACGGGCAACAATGTTTTTTTTTGTTGTTGTTGTTTTTTATTTGTTTTTGTTTTTTGTTTGTTTAAGACAGCAGTGGCTTCCTCCGTGGAGTCCTCCCATGAAGACCATCCTTGGCCATAGTTTTACATATTGTTGATGTGTGCACAGAAATATTGGACTGTGATAGGGATTTCTGTAAGTCTTTAGCAGACACTCTCGGATACTTTTTTTACCTCTCTGAGTATTCTGCGCTGAACTCGTGGCATCATCTTTGGTGGCCGGCCACTCCTTGGGAGAGAAGCAACAGTGCCAAACTCTCTCCATTTGTAGACAACTTCTCTGACTGTCAATTGATGAACATCCAGACTATTAGAGATGTTTTTTTATCCTTTCCCAGCTTTATACAAATCAACAATCCTTGATCGCAGGCCTTCACACAGCCTTTTTTGACCGAGCCATGATGCATATCACACAATGCTTCTCGTTAAGACAATTCTTACCAGGTGTGTGTTTTATTGTGGGCAGGGCAGCTTTAAACCACTCATTAGTTATTGGGCACACACCTGACTTAAATTGTTTGGTAAAAATTAGCAGGCAGAGGTTTCACTTACTTATTTTTCCCCTTCCGTCATTGTTTGCGTGCTATCCTTATTAAAATATGAAAACCTACAAATGTTTGGGTGGTTTTTGTTAAAGTAGACAGTTTTTAACTCTGTGTGATCTTTACAAAGGTCAGATCACATTTGATGGTGATTTTATGAAGAAATGTGAGAAATTCCAAAAGGTTCAGATACTTTTTCATACCACTGTACACGTTTACGTCAAGTTCCATTTCACTTAAAGCAATCAAAAACACAAAGCCATTTAAATGTTTTTGACAATAGTATTGCTAAAAAAAATCTTAGAATTATAATGAAAACCATCCTTTTAACAAAACGGTACAGTACGGGCTAAAAGTTTGGACACACCTTCTTATTCGTGCATTTTCTTTGCTTTCATGACTATTTACATTGTAAATTCTCACTGAAGGTAATAAAACTGTGAATGAACACGTGTTGAATTATGTACTCAACAAAAAAAAAGTTGACGTAACTAAAAACATGTATACTATTCTAGTATCTTTAAAGTAGCCAACCTTTGCTCTGATTACTTTTCTTGCACAATCCTGCCATTCTCTTGATGAGCTTCAAGAGGGAGTCACCTAAAATGGTTTTTGGCCTCACAGGTGTGCCTTTTCAGGGTTGATTAGTGGAATTTATTGCTTTATCAATGGGGTTGGGACCTTAATGTGTGTTGCATTGAATGAGGTGTGTCCAAACTTTTGGCCTGTACTGTATATTCAAAAGATAATAATATTTATCAAATTTTTGTGTCGAAGAATTGATTTTGATTCCAATTGACATATCGATCCAGATTGAAAAATTGTTGCATCCCTTGAATATTTCAAGTGGCACAAATGACATGAGTGGTAAGGGTAATAAATGCATGATGAAAATTACTGTATATGTAAATGAAAATCCGATGTTTCCGTGTGAAAACAGCGAGCAAGTTGAAATGGTCGTATATCGAGCAGGATTTTCCCATAAGAATACATTATATTTCTATTAATTCGTTCCACAGCCCGAAAACCCAACCTAAATTCTTAATAAATACTGATGTTACTATTGCAAATAACAATTAGCAAGAGCAAAACAAATAAATTATGAACACATTTTGGAACGATAATAATAGTAATAGTAATAATAATAATAATACCTTTAATAATTTAACAAACCGGGTTCTAATGTGGCGAATGTATTTGCTTGGTGTACCAGAACGCATCGCGTGGCTGACTTGATAGAGTTTCACTGCTTTTCACTTTCACTTTTGTTCACTTGGTGCGGGGGACACTAGGCATGTTGTGTTGCCCAAGTTGATGGAATAAACGATAAGAAACCTGACGAAGCTGGCGATTTCTTTGGCGATGTTACCACAATAATGATTGCCACCTTAACTTATAAAGACTGGCAAATGGAGGAGGACCGTCATAGACTATCTACGGCTGTATTGTTGAGCGAGCCATATCACACGCTCATATTTTTCTGTCATATCTATCTTCATGTCAATGGTAACAGTATGCATCACCTTTTTCCTTTTTTTCACCTCTGCACTAACATTGTTGGAACCCATGTTGAATTCTCTCACAAGAAAATCTGCCATTCGTCCGTCTTGCGGGAAAACAAATAACCTGCAGTGCTGTCATAGATCGTCGTATTTAGAGCATGTTGTCGAATGTAGAAACAAATGGCAAGTCAAATTTTACGTCGGATCTCGAAAAGATCGTGTGTCGAAGCGATCGTATGTCGAGGTAATACTGTATTAGTGTTGCAACGAGGGTTGCCAACCTTCCCTTGAAAAACAGAATCGTCCCATATTCATAAAACAACTCATCATCAACCCACTCATCTCATTGGTTGAGGTACTGTCACTTGCCATGATAACGGAAGACAACATAAAGAGTGTGGGAGAGAAGATGTTTGAGTGAAGCTTGCGTAAAAAGCATGTTTAAAAAAGTTTTATGATGTTTGATGGGAGCTAGAGTGAAAAGCAAATTCAAAATGACAATCATTTGTTTTCTTCTTCTTCTTTGTGTACTTTATTTTCACTCATTGTCTAGTATTTTTGTGTTCTGTCAGTTTCATTTGTATTTCCACAGAGTTTTTGGAGTGATTATTGCTGAGGGGACTTTGAATCCTCCTAAGCTGTTTAAAAAATGTTTAAATTAAATTTAAATTTAATTTTTTTTTTTTTTTTTAATTAAAAAAAAAACGCACACACAAAAAGGCTCAGGACCTTCAGGGTTCAGTTATACAGTTTGAGCAGGTTGGATGTATGAAAAATACATTGCTGATTAATCAACTTTATTAATTAAGTAATTTGTCTTTTTCAATGTGCCCATATTGCTCAAATATGTACCTAATTAATTCAGGTTTGACTAAAGTTATTATAATTTTATAATTATTCATTATAAAAAAATTTACTTTTCACATACAAAAAAAAATAAAGGGTTAGAGTTATCGGGCCGGCCGGTGTGCTGTCAAATTTTGCCCCCTTATAATATGTTTTTCCCAAAGCTGTTGTGGCGGTAAATAAGCCCTCTTTTACAATCAGTTGGACTTTCAACATTATCCAAAGGTGTTAAATAAAGAAGTTACATCATAAACATACATATGCAACATGAATATGGCGTAAATTCATGCTTAACGACAAGGCGAAGACGTTAACCGTGAGAGAGTGATGTGCAGTTGTGTGCAGCTAACATAGCAGGATGTGTCTGAGGAGAACTTATGTACATGTCCTTCCATGATCAAATATAAGTACATATTCCTTTCTTTAAAGAAAGCTTGCAGTGTTTACTTTAGAACCGCTGCATTCGCAGCCATCGTTAATATTACGTGCGTGAGCATAACTGCAGAGTTTCAATTTCTGACGCAAATTGTGACAGAACACCAGCTCTACCAATGATGTGTCCTTTTTTTTTTTTTTCCCAGGGAGTTGGCAACCGTAGTTGCAATTGATACCGCTATGGCACTAAAATCACATCATTGGTATTGGAGAGTATTAAGAAATAACGCACCGATGCTGCGCAATATGTACTCTTCGAGATTTAGTTTCCAAAGATGGCCGGCAAAGAAGAAAAAGAAAAAAAAGAGGAGAAAGGCCAAAAAAAAAAACACAAACAAAAAAAAAAAACTAAAAGTTATTGAATATTATTTTGTATGCTGGAAGATGGTAGAGTCAAGTCCTGTGCCGTTTTTATTATCGACGTATACTCTGGTATGTGTTGTTGAATGTTCTCATTTAGTAGGTTTAACGTTGTATGAGCACTGACGTTGATATGAGCTAGGGCTGCAGCTATCGATTATTTAGGTAATCGATTAATCTATCGATTAGTTAGTTCAAATAATCGAATCAAAAACATATAGTGCCTTGCCGAATATATTTTAGGAGACGTAAAGCAAAAGAAAAAGTATTTATGCTTGCAATACCATTTATTTGGATTTGCCAAGACTGCACTTTCAAAAGAGCATTAAATGTGAATACAAAATAAAATGTGTTTTTTCAAATGATGTAGAATTGCACTTTCATTTCACAAGAGCAATAAATGCATTTCAAAATAAATTAAAATACCTGAGCTTAGCCTCAAACAGTAGTAAAAAAAAATAAATGCGGATCTAAGTACAACAACAAAAAAATTTTTTAACTTGCAAAGCAAAGGTTTGCTAGCTTAAATGCAATAAAACGCTAACATTTCTTTTTTAACAAATCGTTTTAACACATATTCCCACAAAAAAACTGCTAAATATACTTCTAAACTAAATAACGAATGCATAAACAAACATATTAGCTTAAACAAAAACTTACATTATGTTGATTTTAACATTGAGCAGCTGGATTCAGCCATGTTAGATGAGTAATGTCATATTCACTGTTGCCACTAGAGGGCAGTATATCCACCTAAATAGATAAAACTAAATGCCAAAACGTTCACAAAAAAAAAAAAAAAAGAACCATTAGAACAGCCATTCTAATTAACTCATTTGCTCCCAAAAACGTATAAATACGTTCTATTTTTAATTGTTTCAGTGTCCCAAAGACGAGAGACATTTCTGGGTCCTGATTCAATTTAGCTCCAAAGTACAAAGCTGAAAATCCATTTTAAAGCAATAAAACTGGCCACTGGATGGCAGCAAAGCATTTGGTAAGACCCGCAACCCTATTCAATGGCAACGAACGGCCGGGCCGCACGGCCGGGGCGCCGGCAGAGAGACGACCAAATTGAGAACAACCTAGAGGACGCCCGGGATGCCAGGCGCTGGACGACCGAGCAGAACGACCGGGACCACCAGTTTAGTGGATGATGCCGTTGAGTCCATGCTGCTCGCCAAACAGACCCCGCATAGACTCAAAAAATCTTTATGAGACAGGCGGCGATGAGGGAAAAGTTTAACCGGCTGTTGCGGCCACAACAGCGTCATCTCTCAGTTATGTGTAAATAAATTGTTATTTTCCTATCAAAAGCTCTATTTGTCTTGTTGTTTATGTTATTTTGTAAAAGGAAAACATTATTCAGATGTTTGGGATGTAACTAAAGCAAAAAATAGCTGTGTTAAAGTCAAAGTTATGTTTGAAATGTATGCTTTCACAAAAAGCTCAATTTCTCAGTTTTTTTATCAGAAATTGGAAAATTGCTCAAACTAAGCTATTTTCTAAAGAATGGAAAAAGATATGAACTTACTTTTTTTCTGCTCAAAGAAGAGAGTCTAATCTTTCTTTTGGTGGGTTCCGTGTTTATATAGCAATAGAACAGAATTTTCTGTGGGCCTTGCAAAATCAGTCAAAATCAAGTAAAACGGCCGGGAGCGAAGGGGGTTGCACTGGTGGAAATGGCTGGGAGTGAATGAGTTAAAGGAATCCTCGAAGCAGCAAAATATGATTCGATGCTTTTTTCTCGAATTACTCGAGTTAATCAATTAATCATTTTCAGCACTAATATGAGCATCTCTAAAGATGTTAGTGTTATTGGAAGGAAGGAAAACGGAGAAAAGTTGGCTAGCGAACTTGTGTGCTCTACTAGCATGAATGATTAGCACTTGAGCTAAGCTAAAGTAGTGCATGTACCAATATACTAAAACAACATCGAACGAACTAAACATTAGGTGCATGTTTTAAAACAGATAGTTGGAGATATTTCTAAAAAGTGGGAAGTACTTTCAGGCCATTTAAATCTTCTCTTCTGTAATAGGTTGGAAGATTCAATGGTTGAATCCAAGCAATGGTCTGTAGCATGGGATAAAAAAGAAGGTCCTCCAGTGTGACGAGACCTAATTGCCCGTCATCTAGTGTAGGAAAGAGACATCAGCGTGTTCAGTATGTGCCCTCTATGAGTGTCTCCGCAGCAATTAACACCTTTATAACATCTGCTAAGGGTTTCTCGAGGCCATCGGAACGTCTAGGATGGGGTTCTACTGGAACGGTCGTTATGCATGCTCAAATACGGACAGCAAAATTTATTAAAAGCTATGAAGTATTGGGACATTTGGTCATCACCATCGATAGAACGTGGAGAGTTTTTAACAGGAAACAGTTATGCATTTTTAGTTTTTAAATGTTAAACAAAAGTAACTAATATTTCCATCTTGGAAATAAAGCACTTCCTTTTTCTCTCCTTATTTGTACTGCCAGCCACAAATACATAAACAAAAAAATGTATTTTCCTGGAATAATCTATCAAATATATTGCAAGATAGAGACACACTTGACACTCTTGTTACTCTTACCTTCACATACTTGTCTTTATTCTTTCCATTTTACTGTGCCTGTACAGTTTTTCTTGCAGACCTCATTAATTTTTACGATTAGTCGACTAATCTAATAATTTTTTTTTTTTTTTTTTTTTTTTTTTTACTAATTTAGCAATGAAATTTTTGTTGACGCTTATCAATTCACAAAAAAACATATTGGAACACTTTATTTATTAAAGTACAAATAAACACGTAAATAACAATAATAAATCACAAATAAACAATGAATTCAAATGCTGATAGAATTAACTAGTGTAGCATCCCGATTGAAAAGATGGTCTCTTAAACTGATGGTTTACAACTTTTATTCCATCCTTGATGTAAACACACCGTAAGAGCTACGGTGCACACAAATAAGACAACGCAATTAGAAATTAACAAAACTTTTCACCTTTTTCCTTTTAAACCTTATTTATATATCAATGAATTGCCTATATGAATTGCCTTTACCTTAATTTATTACCTGATCATTGACAATCTCTCCCTTGAGTGCAATCACTGTATATACTGTATATATTTATGACCTTTTAACCTTATATAATTTTCTATACTATAAAATAAACCATAACATGAAATAAACCTTTCAATTAGCATTAAGAATACTAATAGCACTTATAGGCCCATTGTCAATGAAACATTATTATTTAGTAAGGCGACAGCACCCTCTGGTGTACAAAAAATGAAAAAAAAAAAAAAAAATTACAAACTGGTTGACGGCGCTTGAGGTGTTTATTCACGGCCGACGTGCAGCCAAGCTTGGCATTGAAGAGACAGGACAGAAGAGTGTAGCCTCCTTTGTTTCTTTGAAATAAGTCAATGTTTTGGACACTCTGGTGCGCTTTTTTTGGCTTTGTGCCGCTTTCCCCGCTTGCATACAGAGCATCCGACATTTTGAACTTTTCACGCATATATTTTTTTAACCCTTCATTAACCGTCGACGGGATGTTGTGCTCGTCGACGGATTTACGTCATCGATGACGTCGACTATGTCGACTAGTCGGGACAGCTCTAGTCTATTGTCACTAATTTGGTGGTGGTGAGAGGGGGCAGGAACTATTTTTGGGGGGGTGGGCAGGAACCCTTTGAGGGGTGTGCTATGCACCCCCCCCACCCCGGTGGTTGAAAATGTCATTGCATGTAACTGACTTTCCAATGTACAGTATGAACTTAAAATTAAGACTTTGCCTGTAAAATGTTGTCGATAAAAGTAAAGCAATAAAACAAAACAATATGAATGAAATTACCCCGAAAAATATTTTTATAATGGGTCAAATGGTGAGCGTAATTTCAGTTCGCCCCACTCAAGACGTTAATTATACAACAGAGCCACCACCGAGCGTACCATATTCAATGGCCGACGTCCTTGGCCAAAAGCATAGCTGTCCTTAGCAGCCTGGTGAAATGATGATGGGAAACAAAACAAAAAAACACTCACTTTCATACGTATTATTATGTTCCTGGCTAGAATATTCAGTCAAAAAGGATGCGGTGTTTACTTCTCCACTAGGTAACACAGAAAAACACGCACACACAGACACACACAGCTGGGATGCCTGTATGTACATGTTCATGCATGAGCTAAACTACTTTCTGAGCATATATGTTGTAAGTTAATTTTATTGCTGACACCTTTCAGGGTCATCAACATTTTTGCCCCCCCTCCACCACAAAAGTCAAACTCCTCCTCTGAATATAGTGTAACTAAAACCGCACTGTTCTTTAAATAAAAATGTCTTGATAGAGGGTAAATCTTTTTTTAACTTGTTTTTCTTGTGTCGTAAATGTCAAATTGAGCAGAGCCATTTTGTTTTTTTCCATAGGTACCTGCTGGGGTGGCAACTGGTGTGGCAAGCCTGTTTTTTAGGCTGACAGTTGCCACCCTATCCACCCTGGTGAATCCACCCCTGCATTTTCTGACTACCTAAATATGCATAAATATTTTAGCATTTTTGGGTCCTCCTATAAAACTAGAATTCCGCCAAGATATGTGCTATTTTTAATCTTACCACAGTAAAATTGAGATCTGTTGAGCAGATTAAGCCTACTGACAGTTTGTGGTACAACATGTTTGCCTAGAATACGAACCCCCAACTGCTTCCAAAACTTAAAAGGAGTAGAAGGTCATGTGTTTAATTAAGATGCTCCAGCTACTGGAGAAACACTCCACACTATGCATAAAGGGTCCTTCTATCCTTTAGTTTAGTTGTTTGTTTCTGATGTCATGTTGTGGCAAGACATGCAAGTCAGGTAATGGTGTTGAGGAGTCAGAATTCAAAGGTCAGAGTGCTACATGATAAGAGAGGAGGTCAGCGACCTCTCTGGTACGTCTCCACCATTAATCGCTGTTCTGAGGGTGCCGCACCTGCTTAGCAGGTACTGGTCAAGGTTGGGGCGAGGGTAAGGTATGCTGCTCTGAGATCTGTTCGCGAGGCGACGTGTAAGCACACAACAGGCAGTGACCCTGAGTGGTCCAGTGGAGTATGCAGAGAACATAGCATTTGTTTATCTCCTCGCTTTGAACCTATCGCATGAATCAAGGCCCTTCAGCTGATTAGCAAGTCTGGACTCACGCGTATACGTTTTGTGAATTTACCACACGTTGTCTTGGCATAACCCTCACCCAAAACGACGGGTGCTGACCTGTGCTGGGCTCAGCACAACTGCTTGGTCAACTCATTAAAAAGATTCTTCCATTTGTTTTCTTTTTTTTTTTTTTTTTTAATTTATTTATGACTTGAGCAAAGTCAAAGCAATCATGATCCAAAACTATCTCCTCTCGCATTTTACTCCCGATTCACAACATTCCAACTCGAGCGAGTCATTCATAGGAAGTCTATGGCCATCAGTGGCAGCCAATGCCAAGCAACGAGTTCATTTTGGGGCATTTACAGGCCACTTCCTGTTCTTTTTGGGTTACTGAAAAGGATGTGACTCAAATATGTCCCCAAACGAATAGGATGGGACTCAAAATCAGAGGTGGGTAGAGTAGCCAAAATTTTTACTCAAGTAAGAGTAGGGCTACTTTAAAATAATATTACTCAAGTAAAAGTAGTCGTCCAAAAAATGTACTCAAGTACAAGTAAGGTAGGTTTGCTGAAAATAATACTCAAGTAACGAGTAACACTGTTAGTAACAGCATATATTTTTTGTTATATATATATATATATATATATATATATATATATATATATATATATGTTAGGGGTGTCAAACGATTAAATTTTTTAATCGAGTTAATTACAGCTCAAAAATTAATTAATCATAATTAATCGCAATTAATCGCAATTCAAACCATCTATAAAAGATGCCATATTTTTCTGTAAATTATTGTTGGAATGGAAAGATAAGACCGAGATGGATATATACATTCAACATATGGTACATAAGTACTGTATTTCTTTATTATAACAATAAATCAACAAGATGGTATTACCATTTTTAACATTCTGTTAAAGTGATCCATGGATAGAAAGACTTGTAGTTCTTAAAAGATAAATAAAAATAATAAATAACATATATAAATATATAAATAAATAAAATATATAAATATTTATAAAAAAATTATAGAAAATAAATATAAGATAATAACTAGTACAAGTTATAGAACTGTTATATTAAAACCCCTCTTCATGTTTTCGTTTTAATAAAATTTGTAAAAATTTCAATCAAAAAATAAACTAGTAGCCCGCCATTGTTGATGTCAATAATTACTTACACAATGCTCATGGGTGCTGAAGCCTATAAAATCAGTCGCACCCAAGCGCCAGCAGAGGGCGGCAAAACTCCGAAAAACACAACAAGTACACTTTTCACTTTGCTGTCCTTTTAATATGTTTGAGCGGGGCATTTGTGCGTTAATTGCTTCAAATATTTTAACGGGATTAATTTTAAAAAATTAATTACCGCTCGTTAACGCGTTAATTTTGACAGCCCTAATATATATATTAGGGCTGTCAAACGATTAAATTTTTTAATCGAGTTAATTATAGCTTAAAAATTAATTATAAATCGTAATTAATCGCAATTATTCGCAATTCAAACCATCTCTAAAATATGCCATATTTTTTTGTAAATTATTGTTGGAATGGAAAGAAAAGACACAAGACGGATATATACAGTACATACAACATACTGTACATAAGTGCTGTATTTGTTTATTATAACAATAAATCCACAAATGGCATTATTAACATTCTTTCTGTTTAAGTGATCCACGGATAGTAAGACTTGTAGTTCATAAAAGATAAATGTTATAGTTACAAGTTATAGTAATTTTATATTAAAACCCCTCTTCATATTTTCGTCTTAATATAATTTGTACAATTTTCAATCAAAAGTAGAGTTAATATAATAATAAGAAGAATAAAAATAACAATAATAAGAATTGAGTGACCAAACTCTGAGTAATGCCAGTTCACTTTGCATTGCTGTTTAGCTGTGTGAGAATAGGGCCTCATTACTACAGACTGAAGTGCTTTTCTTTTTGTGAACATTATTTTTTTTTGAGAGAGAGCAATATTATTTTTGTTGTGCTTTCACTAAATGATACTTCTGTTTGTTGTGAAGGAGTTGCAGAAGCTTATGCCAATAAACGGCGCAGCCCAAAGAACACCTGTGTCCACTCGCCTTTATAACAGATATATCTCTGTGCATATCTTACCCAAAATACAACAAGAGACACATAATTGCCACTAAAAGAAAGCAAACTTACCGAAATATGTGAGCACAAAGCAACAGCATAAACGTCTCACAACTACTAATTCTCCCACTATTAGAAGGAATAACATTAGTATTGGTATTAGTATAGTAATGGCGCTGCGCTGCCCCCAAGCGGCGGGTGGCATTCTCTTTACTCTTAATGTCCATAAACGGCGTCATTGAAATCTGTTTGAAGCAATGCGAGAGCGGCTCATTCAGTGCATGCGTTAATTGCGTCAAATATTTTAACGTGATTAATTTTAAAAATTAATTAATGCCCGTTAACGCGATAATTTTGACAGCCCTTATATATATATATATATATATATATATATATATATAATACACAATGGTATTTTTTTCTGAGCACAAATGTATTTATATGGACTGCTGTTATAATGACCCGTTACATAACCACATTAACCCAAAGAAATACCCACCCCCAAAAAATAATTGAATTCCAACGACAGAAAAAGAAATACATAAATGAAGCATTATTCATCCAAAGAGCATGAGTGGCCTCTGGTGGGGAAAATAGTTCCTAGTTTAAATAGTAAAGAGTTCCTTCATAATTACTATTTTGATATTAAAAGGATCATATTGCCGGTTTTCCGTGGTCAATCGGTGTCATATAAAACTAGGAGAGAGGTTAAAAGCCGCGCTTCCGAGTCATGTTGAGGGCAGCACTCTATATAAAATATATATTTATAATATGTAGAATAAAGAGGGAAAAATGTAATGACTCATGTGTAGCCCAAACAATCGGCGTAAGAGTAGAGTTTTTTTCTAAAAAAGTTACTCAAGTAAAAGTAACGGAGTACATGTAACGTAGTAACGCGTTACTACCCACCTCTGCTCAAAATCAACAGGAAGTGCCCTGTAAATGCCCACAAAAGACTGAACGCTGTGGTTTCAGTGTCATTGACTGCGCTAGACGTCCAATCCGATCGAATTGAATTGGACGCCTCGCGCAGTCAGTGGTAGTCAGTGAGCAAACCTAGACATTATTCTAATCGAAGATTTCGGTAGCAACTCGGTTTTAAACAGTGACACCATTTTAAAACGATATATCGATTACTGGTGGGAGCATACCATTGACCTTTTGGGCTACAGAGTATCGCGATATATCACCTTTTAAATATATTAGATACTTTGTATTGGGCACTGTTGTTATTTTCACCAGGGCCAACCTCCTCTTAAATAGACCGTCCTCCATCCATTTTTGATTAAATTTACACTTTCCCATCGCTCACCTCTACAGCCACGAATCACCAGGAAATCGTGTCATGGCGCCAACTAGGCATGTGCCAGTATTATATTCTGACGGTATGCTGATCTTAAACCAAAATATAAATGTTTCACGGTATTGCAATTACAGCTCTAAAATGTGTTACTTTGACATCCAGTATCTGGGTTTAAAAAAACAAACTTTTTTTCCCATTAAACAGGATTTTCATTTTAACAAACTCTCATAGCTGGTGGGAACGTTTATGACAGTGTTTACTTATCTTTAATTTCGTATAAATGCGAAGTCATATTGGCAGTATTGCCTCTTCGGCAGCCACCCTCCGCAAACATGTTTTACTTGTCGGTCAGCCTTCCTCCTCTTAGCCACGGCCGTCTGTAACTTTTCTGTAGTCGAAGTATTCCCATAACATGGATTTCGTTTTCTTCGATAAGGGAAAAGTTCAGGAGTTTCCCCTCCTCCAGCCATCGTACAAAACAGCTGACTCACTGACACTGAGCAACAACCGCGGGGGAGGGTTGAGCCTTACAGCTGTAAGCGAGGGATTTTCCATGCATGTTTGGTACAAAAAAATAGCTAATACCTTGGGGACGGTATGACCAAAAATTTTTGCGGTGTTGAAACCTTGATGTTTTCATACCACTGTATACCTTAAAACCGGTAATTGCCACATGTCTAGCCCCAACTCAAGTGGCTGACGTACGCTGAAGTTGTGGACAATTTACCGTATAATGAATGAATGAACATACATTAATCCCAAACTCTCGTAGTTAGTGCATGACCGTGAATAAAACAAATAGACATCATTAGAAGTTTTATGGCTGACTAGTGATTTCCCTGGTGTTAAATGCATCGCCTAAAAATGTAATTCTTCTGCAATTTTCCATTAAATTTAAGACAATTTCAGACCTTGATTATCCAGATTTTAAATATAAGACATTTTAAGATTGTTTAAGGACCTGTGGGAACTCTCTTAATGCGATTTTTATGTATATTTTATTTCCTGTTTCAATTGTCTTTTACTTTTTGGTTTTGATTTGATGTGATTTTTACGAATTATTTCATCTATGTTTGCAGAAGTGCATGTGATGTAAAGCACTTTGAATTGCCTTATGTTGAATTGGGCTATACAGATAAATTTGCCTTGCCTTAAAAAATCAGCGAATGCTCATTTTACAGTGCTATTGATTGCAACAGAGGTCCAATCCAGCCCTCCCAGTTCAAATGGAATGGACCTCTATCACCGTCAATGTAAGCCAATGTGTTATAAAACCTGAAAAAATAAAATCATTTTAAAGCAAAGAGAAATGAATTTCAGTCCGAAGAGGCACTCGCCTGACTACAACAGTATCAACACATTTTAATTTCCAAAGCAATTGCTGTGGCACTTGAGGCGCAATCGTCTCTTTCAAAGAGGAGAGAAAAGCCATCCGGCATCAAGTGGGAGTTGCACGCACTTACTCATACGTGAAGTAAGTGGAAACGTACAAGAATGTACAAGCTCTCTTGTCTAGTTTTAATTAGGATGAGCGTGGAAGAGGGCTATCATTAGGAAGGGATACATGGCTAGCAGGTATGCAGAGAACAAATCATCCTGCAGTTTCAGGTATGCCAGCGAGATTATTTTTTTTGTCAAGCAATGTCGCCATCTACAGGCAATTCAAAAATATTCTCTAAAATCAAAGTGGCATTCATATTTGAAGGGTGAATGGGTGGAAAACAAGAAAACTGATGATTAGAATATTTTGCTTTTTTTACACTTGAGATTAGATCTGAAACACATGAACCAATTTTAAAGGTGTGTATTTTGTAGATTTATCATTTTTTGCTCAATGAGAGTTTCTTTAACACAATTAAAAAGTGTAAAATTAGTTTTGAATCCAGATTCCAGACCGGTTAAAATGATATTTAAAAGAGGGAAAAATACACACTCTTTATGCTGATAAATATACACCAGCGAGCGAATATCTGGTGTGTTTTCTGTTTTTCGACTCTTATTAAAATTAATCACTTGATTGTTCACGCCTCTCATTCTTTCCCCGAAATGTGTCCGAGCGTGATTAAAACATGCTTCTTTCCCATGACATTGCTTTGACATCATTTAATTGGTAGAAGAGATAAAAATAAATGAATGAAATAAATAAACCGGCAGGTAAGTGGCGTAACGTAGCTCAAGGTGACTGCCTATTATTTCCTCTCATTCTTTGCCTCAAAGATGTGAGATTTTTTTTTTCCTGTCCTAAAATAATACCCGCATTTGTTTTTACATTTGCATACATTATAAACCTGCATTATAATCCCAAAAAATTTTTTAAACGAGTTAATTTTTTTTTTTTTTTTTTTTTAATCAAATCCTGCATTTAGGGTTATCTCAACTGCTTCTACTCACTTTCACAATGGTGAAGTACGATTTAAGTCTATTTAATCTTGTACGCGTATACTTTAATGCGATAATATTGCGGGAGAGACAAGAGCGGCGTGTCCCTATAAAATAATGGCGTCACAGTTTTAGCAGCGCATTGTGTGCCCCGGCAAAGAGGCTTTTACAGTGGAAGGAAAGAAAGGCGGAGGGATATTGGCGAGCTTACTCACCACATCTTGTCTTGTATCCTTGCCCGACGAGATGAGGATGTAGTTCCAGGCCAAGGGCAGCAACAAAGCCAGCGGAATCATATAGAGTTCAAAGTTCCAGACCAGGATGACAAAGAGCTAGAATGAACAAAAACAAAGTGGGAATTTGAACAAAGTGGCAAGGACTGTTTATATTGGTGACTCTCTCAGGTTTAAGCGTCTCTTTCCGCCATGTCAATCATGCCAGGGGTTGAGGTCGTCGATGGTTTCTGACCCTTCCGCACGAAAGCCCCGAAAGCCCGGCATGTGACCTCGCACCAGCCACACCCAGAGTCCCTAACCCTGTCACTCCAAGCAGCAATACCCCAATTTAGACATGTATGGTTGAAAGCATAATCAGGGCCTCCTCTTGCATCACAAAAAAAACAAAAAAAAAAACAAGCAATGCCGGGAAAATTAACCTTTGATAAAGCCCAGAATTTTGCTAGGGGAAGAAAATTTGCTGACAATGGAGAAGGATTATTAGGAATTTAAAAATAAATTGTTAAAATAAACCCTCATTGAACTAATGCTGGAACGATTAACTCCAGTAATTCGATTAGAAAAAAGCTTCGAAACAATTGTTGCTGTTCCTAGGATTCTTTGAATTAGAGTGACGTTGTAATGGCTTGTTATGAAAGTGTTTGCATTTAGTTTTATTGATTTGGGTGGTTACACTGACTTCTACTGGCAACAGTGAGTATGACATGACTCATCTAACGGCTGTATCCAACTGATTCACTGTTATGGCCAACATACTGTATGTTTTTAATAATCCTAATATGTTTGTTTATGCATTTGTAATTTGGTTTAGAAGTATATTTAGATTTTTTTGTCGGAATATGTGTTTGAAAGATTTAAGAGCTCTGTAAAAAAAATAAAAAAAATAAAAAGTTAGCATTTTGGAGCATTTAAGCTAGCTTTTGCTATGCAAATTAGCCAATTGTTCTTTTGTTACACTTAGTTTCTCTTTTATTTATTTTTTATAATGTTTGATCTAAACTCTGGCATAATAATTTAGCTTTAAATGCATTCATTGGTTTTGTGAAATGAAAATGCAATTCTGGATCGTTTGAAGACACACTCCAGCATTATATTTTGCATTCACATTTAATGGTCTCTTGAAAGTGCAATAGATTAATATATTACGTAAATAATTGATAGCTGCAGCCCTACATTGAACTCATGACTTACATTGACGGCACGAGATGTCCAATCCCTTTTGTCTGGGATGGGGTGAATGTGTTGATAAATGTGTTATCATTTTACACCTTACAGAGCAAGTGTTTTGGTAATTTGAAGAAATTACTTGAGTTTTATATTATCAGTCATTATACATATTGAAATTTTAAATAAAATATTAAAACAATATCAATCAAATTAAAAAAAAAAAAAAAAACATTAATACACTCGGGTTATTGCCTCCTATAACACTCTGAAATTGCTTAGTGCTTAACTCGTTGGCTGCCATTGACAACAATATACGTCCAATTTATTTAAACTAGGAGGACTAGCTGTGAATGCTCATGTTTCAGTGGCAATGACAGCAGGAGAGGTCCAATCTATTATGACTTTTGACGTCAAAGGCACTGAGACATGAGCATTCACAGGTAGTACTCCCAGTTTAAATGAATTGAACATCTATTGTTGTCAATGGCAAACAATGAGTTAAATACTAATCAATTTCAGTAAATAACTTTTTATTGATTTTTTTATTTGATTTATTTTAACATTTCAAATTTCACAATAAAAAATAAAAAATGTAGAATAACTGATAAAACATTTTTTCCCCCTCCAAATTACCAAAACTAGTCACTTAACCCTGTAAAGGGTGAAATGACTATCAAGCTAAACTTGAGGGGAAAGAAAATCAACAGTTTGAACTAGTACAATTGAATCAACTGTAATCTGTACACAAAGTCCAATGCTTTACTATTTAAACATTAAAAACACACAATAAAAATAAGTTTAGAAATGAAAATGAATAGTACCATACTAATATAACACATTATGTGCCAGTCACTTGAAAGTAAAGTTCTTCCATTGTTAAGACTAATAAAAGCCTGATTCAAAAAGAGAGCATGTGCATGTAATTCTGTTAAAATATAAGTGCCGGCCAAAACACAGGCACATTCATCGCTCGGCCGTCAGTATATAATTTTCTTTGCACCCACCCACCCACACATAAACACATGCATCTCGGCATCTGAACAAAAAAAATGTTTTGTCTTCTTCATCACAGAAAAGTTTGGGAACTCGTAACCAAGACCTTAAACTGAATGTGAAATTAGGCAAAAACAAACTAAGCATGAATTAAATATAACATCTTTCAAAACTGGTCAGATGTACTTTTCACATAAATAAGTCAATCTGCTAAAGTCCAACAAACAAATACCGAATCCCAACAGGAACAACTTTTTTGTTTCTCTCAATAAAGAATTAACCATACACAAAAATATTTTTTTTAATAGGGTGCCGTTTGGATGTAACAGAGTGGACACTAATATAGTGGACATTTTGTGCTAAAGTAAAGCATAATAGCTAACATGACTTTGGGTACTTGATGAGAAATCCAGATTTTTACAAATAAACCTCTTGATATGATTCAATTCAATTATTTTCTTTGATATATAGCTTTAAAAGAGTGGACATGTTATGATCAACCACACTGAATATATTTCATAAAACTGCAAAATCTGGTTTTTAAAGGAGGTAAAAAATAAAATTGCTTACCGCAGTTGCATTTCCCGCCAGTGGTGGGATGTTATCGCAGAAGAGTGATGTCATTTATAAATGGGAAATTTCCTTAAACGGACACTAACACAACTTAGCAGAGTGGACAGTGACACTGGGGACGAACAGAATTTTTTTTTTCTTTTTAATTATATATTTTAATTAAAAAACAACAAATGTTTCAAGATTGTTTTTGTTAGTATTTTGTATTTTTTTCCATTTATATTAAATATTTTATAGCCTGAATTTGAATGAAACATACTGGGAACACAGCAAAATTCCATAACAACCTTTTACGAGAAGTCAATTAAATTTAGGAAAATAGAATTTAGTAGCCTGTACCCTTGAATTTGCAATTGATAATACACACAAAAATATGTATTTGTCCAACTTTAGTGAAAATACAGCTTGATTTATACTGGGAACGCAAATGACTCTCCATTTAAAAATTTTTAGAGTGATATACAGTATGTATGGTTCGTGTAAAATAGATGAAGGTCTTGGTCATGGTACAGCCAAACGCAATTCTGTGTTCCCTTGGAATTCTGGCAAAGAATATTAAAGTGCAATATTATTATTACTTATTCATTTTTTTCCCCCATCTCATACTGAATATGGGGATTATTTTTTATTTTGGTTTGGCTGTGAACTATTGGATTATGTTCATGCATTAAAAAGATCAAATAAGAAGATGTATACAAAAAAACAAAAATGACCCTTGTGTCATTTTTAAAGCAACTGGACCACTTCCCTCCTTATTAAACTGATTTATGCACAAAGCTAACACAAAGCGAACATTTCCACTTCAACCTCCTACAAATCAAAACAGCCAAGATCACTAACGTTAATTAATAAACATGTTCGATAAAACAACGTGCAAATGAGGTGCCGACACACAACTTGACTAAAATAAACAAAGGAGCTCTTGTTTTGTTTAAACCGCTGTGGTTGAAGTTATAATTATACAGCAATAAATAGTAATATGTAAACCATTGAATGATGAGAAATATATTTTAGTATGTAATTCTGTGAATGTTCTCTGTCGGAATCATAAAATCTGCAACTTACTGTCCTGATTTTTGCCTCAAACCTTCTTTAATGTATTATAAAAATACTCCCCAAAAAAGCCTAGCTTTAGGCTGTTAACCTGTGTTGACCCTGTCATTTCGCTTCCATTTGGCTATTTAGCCGAGGGCCCCGTTGTGACGGACAGAACCAGCAGAAGTGAACGGTCCTACCCCATCTTAGCACTCCCCCCCGGCTGGTTAAGAGTGGCCCCGCGGTGTTTGGACCTTTCCAGCGAGACGGGTCCATCGCAGCCACCCCCCATCGCGCCCCAGCCGACGCTACGTTGCGAGCTCTTCGCCTGGGGATGAGGGAGCGGGAAGGAGCCTGCTGTGGATGGCAGCTACCACAAAAAAAGTAGCGGGAAACAAAAACATCATGAAAATATCATGATCAAACTAGGGAGTTGCGATATTTTTTAATCAATTTGAATTTTGGGGATAATTTAACTTTACGAGTTCACTATTATTGATGGTGATAGACATTTAAATTAGTTTAAAATGAGTCGACGTCCAATCCACTTGAACTGGAAGGGTTGGCAGCAAATAAACCCTCCCAGTTCAAACAGATTGGATGTCCACTGCCGTCCATGGCTGCTAATAAGTTAATGTGATCTATAACGGGTACAAATACAGTACTTAAATGATTCTGTTGGTTTGTTATTGGTGCACACAATAAGATTAAATTGGGATTCAACCAAAGGTTACGTTTTGGACTATGAGAAATTGCCTAACCTATATTTACGTGTTCTAGTGATTTTTAAAAAAGACTATACAGTATATGATCAGTATTTTAGCCTATTAACCTTTTAGATGGCAAGTAACTATTTTAAATAATTAAAAAAAAGATAAACCCATGAAAACATGGCGTCCACATATGTATACGTCACATGTTGGGTCATGTAGGCAACAATATTAACATTTGCTATATAAGTGTAGCCTACATGACCCAAAATTTGATGTGGACGCAAGTTTTTTTTTTGTTTATTTGTTTTTTTTTTGTTTCTTTATTACTACTTATAGTATAACTATATATAAGAATATTAACATTTGCTATATAAGAGTCGCCTACATGACCCAAAATGTAATGATAATAGAGCTCAATTAGAATTATATATTTTTTCAAACAGTATTATTATTTTTTATTTATTTATTTTATTATTTATTATTATTATTTATTACTGACTGAATGTTGATGTTTAAGTGCAACACTGGCAGCCAAAGAGTTCAAATAGTGCCCAATAAAAGCGTACAAATGAGTAATTTTGAGAAAGTAGTCGAAAAATGTGTAAGTATTTTCAAATTTCTTTTATTGTTGTGACGACTTAAATTTTAAATATACCCAAAATGGACTATAACAACGGCAAAATCACGATGGGATAAATTTTTGACTCCGATAACAGGAGTCCAAAACCAATACCCTAATTGTTTTTGACAATCCCTGCAGTTGGATTCCATAATTCTTTGATGCTCGGTTCAATATTCAGAAATCCCCTGATCACAAAAGGATGTCAACAACACGGAAAAGTCCAAATGTTTTATTCAAGCAGTCGGTGCTCATGGAGAGCTGGAGCCTGCGTTATTTGTTTCAAAACACAGCCCGCGTCCTCGCGGCACTGTGGGAGGGTAATATTCAGTACTTTGGCTTACATTAACCACACACCAGGCAAACTTTTCCCCCTGTTCTGTCTCAGTGGAGTGAAACCCGAGTTTGGATTTCAGAGGTCGCCTTTATCTCTCTTACATCATTTTCCATGCTGGCACTAAGTGTTGCCAGATAGCAAGTAGAAGCCCTGTTAAGTTTGATGAAACTAGAGAGGGAGGGCTGGAATGAGCAGGGGACTGTGTCCTGCTTTGGACTAGTCGAGCATCATTCAGTGGTGCTTGACTGCCCCCTACTGAACGCCTGCAGAATACACTATTCTAAAAGAAAGCCAGATGCTGCTCTTCACTTCTTTTTATGAGCTTCTAGAAAAATCAGTTGAAAATCTTAATTGCCACAAAGCTGCAAACAACACTATCCCAATTTCCAAAAGTGCCCTGACATTTTTTGTCATTCACGAGTCTTTATCTCTGGTGATTAAACTCTGACTTGGTATTCCGTGTGGCTTCCGCCGCTATGTTTCAACTATCAAATGACGAGAGTAGTAAAAATGTTCAAGTAAATGGTTCAAAGTTGTCCCTTGCTGTGGGCAAAGACGAAGCCCTGGCTCTCAAAGTTTGAAAAGTTAAGACAGCGCCTTTGAAGACGAGTCAAAGGAGCAATTTAAAGAGACCTGGAGTGGTTTGGGGTGTACACATACGCCAACAGATGCTTCTGTACCTGTCTTTTTTGTAAAATTTGATTTCAGCAGGGTGATTTTTTTTTCATATCTAAATGCAAAGCAGGTGATAGGTGCTCCAGTTTCCTCTAGAAGTAGCTCCCTTGTCTGGGCTCTCTTCCTGATAAGAGTTCTACTTTGCTTGACATAAAAGCCCCCAGTATCATTTCCCCTGGCTGCCTGCCCTCGCCCTTCCAGGAGTCTCACAAAGCCGTCTCTATTTGCTCCCAATTCAGGGCCCAATTGCAGATAAAGTTACAGCAAATTTGTTTAGAGGCGATCGCAAACTTGTCCCAGCAGGAGCAGTGCGCCGACACCACCTGACGGCAGCACCGGGGATGGAGATAAAGACAGAGAGATGGGAAGACACGCCTCGCAGGTGGAGGGGAAAGCGCACAGACGCACGCCATCGCGCGGGACAGGAGGTGACGGCGCTGCGCCGACGCCTCGGGCGAAGCTGCCGCGCTGGCGGTTTTCATTGGTGGGAGACAGAACCGCAGGCGTGAGAGAGAAACGCTGCATGTGAGACGACGCTGATCACAGCTGTGCACATGCCAATGGAAGCGGCAAATCTAGCAGGAGCAAGAACACTTTTTTCCGTGGGATGCATGTGACAACCGTCTTTAACCAAACTCGGACAAGCAACTCTGATTCTCTCCCTGACTACTTTTAGAATTTGGTGTATATTAAATTGATATTGACAGTAATACACATCAAATTCAATTTAACTGAGAAGACGAACATGTTTCAGAACCCTTCAGTACTCCATTTTGACTGGGAGGGCTGGCAGAGATTATTTACACACAAAAAATCTCAATTAGCTGTCATTATTTCAGACCAAAAACAGTTGGAAGCAGTGTTGTTTTTGTCAACGATGACGATAACGAAAATATTTCAGCGACGAACAATTTTTTTCATGGCAATGACGTGACGATGACAAGCAGAAAACATGTCTTGGGAGACTAAAACATAACGAGATGAATGCCAGTTTTTGTCTGTCGAGACGAGAACGAGATGAAAATGCGCCATATTTTCCGTTATACAGTGCCTTGCAAAAGTATTCGGCCCCCTTGAACCTTGCAACCTTTGGCCACATTTCAGGCTTCAAACATAAAGATATAAAATTTTAATTTTTTGTCAAGAATCAACAACAAGTGGGACACAATCGTGAAGTGGAACAAAATTTATTGGATAATTTAAACTTTTTTAACAAATAAAAAACTGAAAAGTGGGGCGTGCAATATTATTCGGCCCCCTTGCGTTAATACTTTGTAGCGCCACCTTTTGCTCCAATTACAGCTACAAGTCGCTTGGGGTATGTTTCTATCAGTTTTGCACATCGTGAGACTGACATTCTTGCCAATTCCTCCTTGCAAAACAGCTCGAGCTCAGTGAGGTTGGATGGAGAGTGTTTGTGAACAGCAGTCTTCAGCTCTTTCCACAGATTCTCGATTGGATTCAGGTCTGGACTTTGACTTGGCCATTGTAACACCTGGATACGTTTATTTTTGAACCATTCCATTGTAGATTTGGCTTTATGTTTTGGATCATTGTCCTGTTGGAAGATAAATCTCCGTCCCAGTCTCAAGTCTTGTGCAGATACCAACAGGTTTTCTTCCAGAATGTTCCCGTATTTGGCTGCATCCATCTTCCCGTCAATTTTAACCATCTTCCCTGTCCCTGCTGAAGAAAAGCAGGCCACAAACATGATGCTGCCACCACCATGTTTGACAGTGGGGATGGTGTGTTCAGGGTGATGAGCTGTGTTGCTTTTACGCCAAACATATCGTTTTGCATTGTGGCCAAAAAGTTCAATTTTGGTTTCATCTGACCAGAGCACCTTCTTCCACATGTTTGGTGTGTCTCCCAGGTGGCTTGTGGCAAACTTTAAACGAGACTTTTTATGGATATCTTTGAGAAATGGCTTTCTTCTTGCCACTCTTCCATAAAGGCCAGATTTGTGCAGTGTACGACTGATTGTTGTCCTATGGACAGACTCTCCCACCTCAGCTGTAGATCTCTGCAGTTCATCCAGAGTGATCATGGGCCTCTTGGCTGCATCTCTGATTAGTTTTCTCCTTGTTTGAGAAGAAAGTTTGGAAGGACGGCCGGGTCTTGGTAGATTTGCAGTGGTCTGATGCTCCTTCCATTTCAATATGATGGATTGCACAGTGCTCCTTGAGATGTTTAAAGCTTGGGAAATCTTTTTGTATCCAAATCCGGCTTTAAACTTCTCCACAACAGTATCTCGGACCTGCCTGGTGTGTTCCTTGGTTTTCATAATGCTCTCTGCACTTTAAACAGAACCCTGAGACTATCACAGAGCAGGTGCATTTATACGGAGACTTGATTACACACAGGTGGATTCTATTTATCATCATCGGTCATTTAGGACAACATTGGATCATTCAGAGATCCTCACTGAACTTCTGGAGTGAGTTTGCTGCACTGAAAGGTAAGGGGCCGAATAATACTGCACACCCCACTTTTCAGTTTTTTATTTGTTAAAAAAGTTTAAATTATCCAAAAAATGTTGTTCCACTTCACGATTGTGTCCCACTTGTTGTTGATTCTTGACAAAAAAATTAAATTGCATATCTTTATGTTTGAAGCCTGAAATGTGGCGAAAGGTTGCAAGATTCAAGGGGGCCGAATACTTTTGCAAGGCACTGTATGTTCACAAATTGTGACATTATCTTTTTGTGTAGGTAGTTAGCCTGCATCGTAGCAGTGTTTGATCATGTCACTCATGTGACGTGCTGACCTCCCTCACCCACACTCACGGGTGTCCTCTCCAGGCTTGCTTGTTTTGAAACATAACAAGATTTGCTTTCTTATCTTGCCAAGATAAAATACAGTGATTCCTCGATACTTCGCGCTTCAAACCGCCGCATGCGTCAACATCATTTAACTTGTTGAACAGTTGCTGAGGCAACTCATTGTGTGTAAGTGAGCAGCTTGAGTGGATTTGAGTGGTCTCACTCCATGAATGAAGCATTTAATAAAGACGAGCATTTTTCTACTTTTTTTATGGATCGGTTGTCTAATTTTTCTTGTTTAAAATTAATTCGGTGGGACAGTTACATGTTTAAAATGTATCATAATTAGTGTTGCACCGATACCATTTTTTGGCCCCGATACCGATACCTGGCTGTGCAGTATCGGCCGATACCGATACCATACCGATACCGTCCCGTTTTTTAATATATATATATATTCCCCCCCCCCCAAAGAGCAACATAATTGGATGTGAAATCATTGCTATCAAGTCTTTGTCAGGCTGTTGCTTACCTTTTTAAAATAGGAAAAAGACTAGTACAAAGTATAATACTAGCCCAACAGTAAGAAAGTAAAAATAAGTTCATAATAATAAACTCTGAATGAACTGAGTAAACTTTTTTTAAACCTCTCAAAGGCCAAACAGTGCAACTTTCATGAAATTATTGTCACATTCTGCTGCTGGTTAGATTGTGTTTTGTTGCTGGGCTGTTAGTGGGGGCGTTCCTGATGTCACACCTGAATCCAATGCGGGCTCATCAACGCAGCATTTAAGCACGGGTGAGCTCAGAGAAGGCTGCCGAGATATTTGCTTTGCTGATCGCCATTTGACATCTCACACTATAGTCTCGCTACATTTGCTTGTTACGCCCCTGCATTGGGTTTTTTCTGTTAGTGTGCTGCACTCGTTTGTAACCTCTACCCTGTGCAGGTATTTGAGTGTTTTTATTTTGGCTTTTTGGCTCGCTGCCTATCGTCTTAGTTAACCTTCGAGTTTGTAGTACTGAGCTCCGTCGACCTGCTGTCACGGACTCCTTTTGTTATTTCTACTATCCCGCGATCGCGTGTAATTTTTTGTTTGCAATTAAACCCTTGTATGTATCCCCTGCTTGTTGTCCGCTTCGAGGTCCAACCTTGTTTCCGCATTTGCGGACGCTAACAATTATAAGTAATAATAATTGACCACAGCATCCCATCTCTCAACCCTACTTTGGAAACAGTTCCCAAATTACTGCAGCATTTCTTTAAGTAAAAGACAAAGTTGACGTAGTGAACTGACCAGAGATTGTTGCACCGGTCCAGCGCCCGTCCTCTGGATAGCAGTCCTGCTCTTGCAGGCTCAAACTCGTTGTGTTCGTTCACGTTTCGTTTTCAAATGTTTTATTAGGTTCGAGGTATTGAAACTGGCCGATTTAACTCCACATCTCGAAACTTTCAGGCCGCAAATCTTGCATGCAGCCATTGATTTTAATTGACGGGATTTCTATTTTGAAATATTTCCCGACCGCCGCCATGTTGGCGGCGCCGACATAGCGGCCTTGTCATTGGTCAGGAGTGGCTACTGGCCCGTTCTCATTGGTCTGGAGCAGGCCAATAGCGATAGCTGCTTGGTGTTCACGTGTCATCACACAACACAGAGACAAAGTGTAGTGAGCGCCAGGAGAGAAAAAAAAAAGGCTGCGGTCATATGTTATAATAATGGACCGGTAAATGGTATCGGCGCCGTCTTTGTTGGTACTCGCCGATACCGATACCACCATTTTGGGCCGGATCGGCGCCCCCTGCCGATACTAGTATCGGTATCGGTGCATCTTTAATCATAATTATTACATTTGAAGTGCTTAAAACCCCTTTTTTAAAAATATATATGGAGGAAAACACTAACTAGGCTGAAAAAGCAGTTTCTGCTCTTGCACCCCTCTTTAAAATAAGCTGCTGTATTTTAAGCCATAAGAACTGTTGTGTTTGATAGAACTACATGTCTATCTGCTGCTATAGCAGATTCATGGCGCATTAAGCCCCCGAACTATTTTTAATTTGTCCGTTTTACCCCGTAAACCCCCATTTACAGACGTTGTGCAACCACTTCTGTTTCAACCAAGCCATAAAAAGAAGGCATGTAATTATATTTATTATACGAAATGTCTCTCATTTTTAGCTTAGAATCATTAATTGATGTCTAATATTTAGTTTTTTTTTTTTTTTTTAAATAGACTTCAAAAAATTATTCACTCGCATATTTTAAACAACTTACATCACAATGAAAGAAATAGTGTCTGTAAATAAGTCACGGATATCTACCTCATAACTATCGCTCAATTGTATTTTTTTTTGTAATTTTTTTTTTTTTTTTGTTACTGTCACATTTTCCCCAATATTTTAGATGATAAATAATCAATCCAAACAAAGAAAAATTGGGGGAAAAAACGTTTAAAAAAATATATGAAAAATAAAATCTCGACTGCTCCTTGATGTCTGCGATTTCTGCATCGCGAACCTTGCTATATTACCATGTTTCACCCATAAAATCCCCCAAAAATCCGGCTGTGGCCATTCACAGACAGCTGTCTTGACACTCTGCGATACATGCCACATGGAGTTTCTGGATCGAAAAGAAGTAAGAACGTGATAATATCTCGCTAAAATCATGGCGTCTTTAATTATGCTCAGTCATGCTCTCACTTCCAGTTAGGGTTTTGTTATTTACATTTTTTTTTTAATTTTGTTAAAAAATTTATTCCCCCAGAAAGTTCAGATTTTAAGCTTTCCAATGATGTATCAGAGATGCATATAGGACAATTTTGAAATGTAGCCAAATTAGGGGTCTCAGAGCGGAACTTCAAGTCACCTGAGTGTTTTCCGCCATATATTTATACACAATTGTTTTTTTATTTATACTTTGGGGAAAAAAGTGAAAAAACATGTTTTATAATTATGTCTTTCCAATGATAAATCTGAATAAATACATTGAACACACAAATAAATGAATAAATAAATGAATGAATAAATACAACTGGGGTGGTGGGGCGCTACTTCGGCGGGCGGGTTCTAGTTCCTATTAACTGCGAAAAATAAGGGATCACTGTATTCAATGTTGCTTCAGCCCAGTGCTTCTCAATTATTTTCTGTTACCCCCCCCCAAGGAAGACGTAAATGTTTCGCGCCCCCCCAAACTCTGCCGCCACTGTAAATAGTATCATTTTTCTATAATATTACTATTATAAGTACGTCTCTGCCTCACATTGTATCTTTCTTTTTCTATTAGAGAAAATAACAGAGATGAACTTATAAAGTATAACTTTATTAACATTGTTTTGTTTGTAACAGAAAAGACTTAAGGCGCATCAATTTGCCTGAATTAAAAAAAAAAAAAAGTCACATCCAAACTGTAAAAACTACACTCAAGGTACATTTTTGACCACTTGATACTGAAAAATAAAATCAGTAAATAATAACAAATTCAAATTGATTAGAAACATTAACTCATGAGGACAATATGCCAAAAAATTTGACCGAAAAAACAAAACTGAATAGAAGAAGAAAAAAAAGTGTCTTTGGACGGAAGGACAGTTTTGATTTTCGCTGCTCGCTGCTCCCAGTATCACCTCCAGTTTGCAATGATGTGGGGTTATTTTGCACTGAGCATGCTAACATTTCTCACTGGTTTACTGATAACACTGACAAAGCAGGATGATTGTTGGCAATATTTGGCACGTTTTCGCTGAAAAACAACCAAGCGGCTTACCAATGAGATTGGGGTCTAATGTCTTTAAGTGGCGTCTTAATTGATTTGGCTTCCGGCTGTCCGCTATAATCATTTTTAGACACAGTAAACAGTGGTCTTTCCTCGTCTACCACTGTATTAAATGTCAAAGGCAAACGGCCCGAAAAAAAACGCATTATCGGCGGCCGAGGGAGAACCGTAGGTGAGGGCAGTCATCGTGACGATCCCAAGCCGAAAATGGCACTTCTCGGGCGGACACGTGAGAACCGGAGAATACAGTGGGTCGCTGCGTGAGTCCGGCTGGAAAACGGCTTTCGAAAACAGCGCACAGCTCTCCAGCTCTTCATGAGTCTCTTCCGTGTGCTGAGTGCTCTTGCTTACTTCAAAAATACTGCGCGCACTTTGAAAATGAGAGCGCCACTGCCACCCACTGAGTGGATGTGCAAGTGCACTTTATTCTAGTACGAAAAAAAAAAAAAAAAAAAGCATGTTCCCCGAGGTCACACGCGCCACCACTGGCATCGCTCTGCGCCCCCCTGGGGGGGCGCGCCCCACTATTTGAGAAGTACTGATTCAGCCTTTAAAGGTCTATGTGGACTGATCATCACACACCAAATGTAACTTATAGCATTAGCATTGCATTCACATTAGCATGGCGAGTGTCTTCTTAAACTCTTGAACAACCCCCCCCCCCCAACATACAGTTTGTGGCGTCGAGGTGGGTTTAATTAATTGAAACTAATGTACTGTTTTTCTGCTGAGTGTGTATTACCATCACGAAGATGCTCTTGTAGACGCTAAAATTTTGTGCTCACCTGTCAATGTTTATTTGAAATTGTTGGAAACATTTATTTTTCGACTAAAACTTTTTAATTTTACAAATGAAAACATTTTGAGTAATTGTCGATTAAAACTAGACGAAGACGAACACTTTTTGAAATTATAAAATCTGACTAAGACTAATAAGTATTTCTGTCCAAAATAATATTGTCCAAAATAATAAGACAAAAATTAAAAAGGACGCCAACAACAACCCTGCTTGGAAGTGAACTGGAAATGCCCAAAATAAACAGGAAGTGAAACCGAAGAAACAACCATCGGAAGATTGCTGCCAACCCTCCTAGTCAAAATGTATTGGACGTCAATCGGGGGACACGGGCAGCCAGTGAGGTAATGATGGAAAAACGTTACAGTCATTTGTTAAGATCACAAAACACAAGCGTGACATTGAGTGCCACGAGACACCAATGATTTTGTCTTCATCACTATAACGCTATGAGGTTCTTTGTGCAGCTGCAAAGTCACACCAGTCGATCATTCGATGTCTGACAACCCACCCTGTCAAAATGCATTTAATTGGAGTTAATTTATAAATGAACATTAAAGCCGTTAAAACAGTGGAAAGGTGTACAGGGTGACCTCCCAAAAAAGGTAACTTTTTAACAATCCAATAAAACCAAGAGTGGTGGTAGAAAAATATTATATTTATAGTAACTGAAACCTTAAAACATGCCATTTAAGACCCATTTACACGTTTTTTCTGTCCTGTTCAGGTTCTAAGACACAGAGAATAGGAATCTGAGTGTCTTTATGGTCTGAACAGTTTTATTGTATCACATGGGAGTTTGGTATACTCCCATTGTGTTTGTTCACTAACAGATAGGGGACAGAAAGAATGGAAGCAAGCAGAAAAGGAGAAGAACAAACAACAACAGGAAATACAATATTACACAACTATGCCACCTATGAACATAGTGGTGCTATTGTTAGCTAATTATGTTTACCCATGGACACATTGTGGGGGTCCTGATAGTTTTTTTTAAATGACATTCTTTAAATGGCATCCTCTTATACCAATGCATTCTTGAAATCTGCTGTTGAGATTCCTCACTGATTCCTCATCTGAGCTGGGAAAACGTATATTTCATCCTGAATTCACCATGGTTACTGAAATACAGGGTGTTCCAAAGTGTTTGACCCCATTTCGTAGGCCAATAATTTTGGCAATTTGCGTTGGAATGACCTCAAATTTTCACAGTTTGTGTGGAAACATTTCACGTTTTTGTGTGTAACATTTGGCATTTCTATCTTTTCAGGTTAAGAAATGCCGTTCACTTCAAAAGAAAAGGCATTTTGCGTGTTAGATTATGCTCAGACTCAGTCACCAAAGACAGTGCAGCTTGCCTTCTTCACAAATTTTGCAAAGAAGCCACCAGAACTGAAGCAGAGAATTACAGCTGCACTGGAAACTGTTACCGAGGACATGCTACAAGCAAGTTTGGCTCGAGCTCAAATACAGACTCGACGTGTGTCATAGGCGGCATAGGCATTTATGAAAATCTGTCATAAAACCAACATATATTTGTACTTTTCTTTGTAAATTCAACCAATAAAACGTATGACCTTCAAAATAAACTGTATTCAATTTCATTAAGATCCATCAAGTTGTTTTCGAGATATGGGCATTTAGAATGGGGTCAACCATTTTGGGATTTGGGATAGAGATTTGCAAAATTTCCGATTCTTAGATTATTCGAGATTCGGCCGTGGAAGATTCAAGAACGATTCACCAACATCCAAATTCCGATTACTAAAACATGTCAAGTAAAGCGGAAATAAAACACGGTCAGCGCAGTCTTCATGACACAATGAGGAACGGACCGAGCGTAAACATCATGCTTCTCATTACTCGGATCATGACTCATTACCAGGGTAATGACAATGCTCAATTCACGGCTCTGGCTCAACTCATGTCGCTAGATTAAAAAAAAAAAAAAAAAACAGTTACACCTGACTGCTGCCGACAGCCGCTATGGCTACAAACTACGTCCACATAATGCTACGGTAGATATGTATATAGTACTAGATGCTAAATGACGGACTCGGCAGCGTTAGCACATGTAAAGAGAACTAGATACGAAATGACAGACTTGCAAGCCTTAGTAATCAGCCGCCATCTTAAAGCAGTGACTTCTCTGAAAAGCTGTTGTGGCTAACATTGCGTGCGAACCTAATTAACTTTTTATCTAAAATAATCCTAAATCAGAAAATACTGACTTGAATCTATCTTTGAAACAGTTTTAAAACTTTCACATGTCGAAAGTAGGCAGGAGGGAAAATATGAAATAACGGGAGCAATTTTAACAACTTTAACGGTTGATTCACAACATTAAATTAGTTGAATGTAGTTTGAAGCTGCTGATACAGAATGGGGACTTACGTATTTTATTATCGTCATCGAATCGTTAGGTGCCCAAAGATTCCCACCTCTATTATTTACTGTCTCGCTGTGCTGCCACTACATCATGTCTGCTAATACGCAAAAATTCCCTTTTTTTTCAACAGTGGTCAACAACAAATTTAAAAAATGCCTTCATGGAGGACGACGTCATTTAAAGGATGTCATTTTTAAATGAAAATTCCACAAGTGTCTCTTAAATGGCATGTTTTAAGATTTCAATTACTAGGAATATTTTTTTTTCTTTTCCAACATTCCTGGTTTTATTGGATTGTTAAAAAGCTCCTGTCTTTTTTTTTTTTTTTTTTGGGGTCACCCTGTATATGTTTCCTTATTTTCAGTGTTATTATATTGCAAAGTTACTGAGCACTTGATATAAAACAGCATATTTTTATATGTTTAGAGTAACTCTGGCTCATCAAATCACATCAGAGTCAGCCAATAAGTTAGCGGTAAATATACTCCTGCGGTCATAAGTTTTGGACTTTTCACCATTGAGTTCAACGAGAAAATCTCAAAACTTTTGACTTGTGTGTACTCCTATTTAGTGTTGGCTGTGTGGTATCAGCCGATGGCGATACTGTACCGATACCAAGTTTTTCTAAAAAATAAATCCTTTGAATTCTTTTAGCCCTGCGATTGGCTGGCAATTGATTCAGGGTGTACCCTGCCTACCGCCAATTGTTAACTGGAATAGGCTCTAGCACCCCTGCGACCCTGTTGAGGATAAGCGGCTTGGAAAATGAATGAATGAATAAATCAATAAATTAATCCTTCTAACTGTTGATGGCGGACCAACAACCCCATCCAAATTCTGAGAACAAACCCCAACTTTTTTTTTTTGCTAAAAGATAAGTCAAGAGCTAACATTCAACTGGCTAGCTAGAGTCGACTGCTGTTTACATGTAATATTCTTTACAGGTAGGTATTTTTGGGTAAGTATTTGTTTGATTTTTTTGCAGGATCAGTGAACATTGAAGGTAGGTATCTAGATTGGGTCAAAGGTCAAGTTTAGTACAATTAGTTAAGTCTGAGGTTAGGATCTGCCTTGAGGTTTTTTGTTTGTTTGTAAGATTAGGGTAAGTGTAAGGCTTTTTAATGGTAATACTTTCATAAATATAAACATTGTGTAAAATCTTTACAATAAAAAAAGGTATTTTTTCCAGAGCACAATTAAGATCATTTCAATGCTGATATTGTTAAACACTGCCCTCTGGTGGTCGAGTTACAGACAGTGTGACAACCAACTCATGGGAGAACAAACCCAGTTCTCCCCTATAAGTCGAATGTGTACAGATGAGCACACATGTGAGTAAGTTTTGATCCACATCATTTTATTTGGATACTTTACTAGTTGGTTTTATATTTCGGGAATAAAGTACATTTAAATTCACACCTGCTCCCTTGCTGTCTCGCTCCTAGTTCGCTACCAAGCAGTCGTGACCGGCTGCTTACTTGAGATATAGCACACACTTAAACATTTAGGGGCTGCCACGACGCCACCTCTGCCATTTTGAAAAGTTAAGTGCAACATCTGTCCAAAGAGACAGCAACACACACACACACGTGCCAGTAATCACACACAGACGTACACCTTCACAATCGCACCACCTTGGCCAGATGGCCCCCCATAAAAACCCACTTAAAGAGATGAGCGAAGTGATTAAGAGGCCTCTGGAAGTGAGGGAGGAATGAGAGAGTGATGAAGAAATGGAGGAGGGGGTTGAGGGTACCTGTGTAAAGGAGAGGTCCTTAACACTCGGATGCTTTTAGCTAAGTGCGCGCTCCTACGCCAACACACTCACAAGAGTGGGAGGGGAAAGGCAAAAATGATGTTTGAATTTCAGCCTTTCTATAAACTATAAAACACTTTGTCCTTGGCCTACATACCTGTTTTACTGCCTTGAAATACTCGATTTAATTCACACAATACGAATACACCGCTCGTCAGAATTGTATTCGTTGTCCTCTCAATGGGGCAGCCTCAAACTTCGCTGACCTTGAAGTCATTGGCTGCCACTGACCACGATAAGATGTCCAATCCACTTTAACTGGGAATGTTGGCAGCGCTTATGCGCACCTTGGACACACGGAAAATCTCCGTTAGTGGAGCCACAAAAAAATAATTTTAAAAAATCTCAATTGGCGGTCATTATTTCTGACCAAAAAAATCAGTAGTCTTGCTCCAAAATAACAAAAAGTGACCCTAAACCATCAGGAAATGACCAGAATCACCCCAAACTCAGTAGCAAGCGACCTGGAATTGCCCCCCCCCCCCCCCCCCAAAAAAAAAAAAAAATCAACAAGTGACCCAAAATTATCAGGAAATGAGGATAATTTCACAAAGTTCAATAACAAGTGACCTGGAATTGCCCCCAAAGTTAACAACAAGCAAGGGCGTAGGTTTGCATAGGGACGGCAGGGACATAACACCAACAACTTTTCAGGATGCTCAGATTGTCCTCACCAACTTTTTAGCAACCTTATTTGCATTATATACTGAGTTCAGTTGTACATGTCATTTCGATTGTCTTTCCCATATGTTGTAAGGATAGAATTGACCCTAACATAAATTATTAAGTGAATTATTTTTAAAATGTTCAGACCTTAAATTTAGCCTTTTTCACTAGCTGAATGTGCCGGTCCATTTTTTCCCCTCAAACGCTCATTTGATTTATTTTCACAGTGTTTTTTTTTTTTTTTTTTAATTATTTGTATTTTTAGCCAATGCAGACATTTTTATCAGATAATCATACATTAATCATATCCGAGGTAAAACGTTTTCAATTTTTGTTTCCTTATGCTTGTGGACAAAAGTAGTTGTGGTTTTACTTAAAGGAAGGCTTGATTTTTTAATTATTTTTGTCATATAACTGAGAAAATTTGGGGGTATTTATTCATTTAGACAGACAATGTTGGTGGTCTTAAGAAAAATGTTTGTTTTTTGCATTCCTTAAGAGATTATTAACAAGTGTGTATTTATTGTGTATGTTAATGTGATTTATGTTCAAATATTGCTATTTAAATTTGCTAATGAAATCCAGAACATTTCTTCTGGAAGTTTTCAAAAAAGGTTTGAATCGAACGGTGTATCATCTAAACCAATACACGTGAAAGTTAGTACAAGTCAGTGCAGATGTATTTTGCATTGATCGTTTAGATTATCCATTAATTAGGTTCATATTCGTAAGAAATGAAGCCCTGACCCCCGTTCACCCAATCTGTTTGGTCTAATGTCCCAGCTCTAGCAAAAAGTGTACATGCAGGTTATGACGTTGTAGGCCCATGACAACAACTGACCCAAAATCAAAAGGAAGTGACCCTGAAATGCTTCAAAATCAGTAGCAAGCAAGATAGAAATCACCCAAATTTAACAAGTGGCCCAAAATTAACTGGAAGGGACCCAGACATGCCCTCAAATCAACAGGAATGACCTAAAATCCTCAGGAAGCGACCAAGGAATACCACAAAATCAACAGCAAGTGAACCACCTGAAATCCAAGGGCGTTCATTGACCAGCATGAAAGCATTCCCAAAATTTATTTTAAACAGAAAGTACATTTTCTAGTGATAACATATGTTAACAGTATTGTATATTGTATATATTGTGCAGCAGATAGATTTCAAGTGAGTTGTACGTACCACAAATGCACAAATGCTCCTCTGTGGGGATTCCCATTCAAAGCAGCTGTTGATGTAACAGCCTGTGTTGATGAGGAACATGATGCAGCGCCTCACTCTGTTGAAGTTGCGCAACAGCAGCTGGAAAGTAGGGTTGGCACAATTGGGAATTGCAACAATGCGGTGCAATAGTAAACAAGGACAGGAGGAAAAAAAAAACATTCCCAACATGGATGCTGATTAAAGAGCGACATTTTCATTCTGTCAAGATTGGAATTTGTTCCATAGGAAATCATTTCAAGTGTGCTTTATTGCTTCAAACGTCTTTTATTTTTATTTTAACAATGTTTAATATTGTGGTTTCCAGTTCTAGCCATGTGTACTGTGCGAAGGTAATATTTTTGACTAAAAATGGTTGCTTGATTTAACAGCATAAAGAATAGACTTTATGACTAAAGTGGAAAGTGTTTGCATGTATGTTTCCTAAAACGATGAGAAACTAACTTTTACTAGCGCTATATAAGCATAATACCATTTACCATTTACTAGAGACAAATTGAAGTAAAATGAATAACAATAATGAAAATAGTTATGAACATTTCACATTGCTTTAAAAAGTAATTACATATAAAAATCAATTTTACTTAAATAATCAGTTGATATACCCGCTAGCTAAACATATCTTAGGCCCAATTTTATTTTTTAAAGTAAACCTTTAATATAAACAACAAATATTATACTTCCACAAACCAAACAAACTGAAGCGTGCACGTTGCACGGATCACATAGTTAGAAATAGTCAACATGGCAATATTTCATATGATCAGCATGCGACATTTTCACGCATTGCTATTTATATTAAATGATTAAATTAATTTGTTGCTTTTATTGTGCTTTCTGACAACCAGTATAAATAATAAACTATTGGAAATTTAAATATATATCGTAGCTTTTTTTATTTGTACGTATATAATAGGGTGACCAAACGAACTCTTTTGCCCGCACAAGTCCTACTTTCATGTAGTATCCTCGTCGTCCGGCTGGGTTTTATAAATTCATAAAAATGTCCGGTTTTTATGATTTTTCATGGGACCAATTTGAAGGGAATCCCTCTGGCCGCTGGGTGGCAGTGCCTGCCTGCGATGACATGCCTGCTAGTAGCAGGGAGGGAAGGAGTTCTTCTTGTTTTTGTTGGCAGTTTACCCCTATCATGAGGCATTACCGCCATCTACTGGGTTGACAATTTGGCCACAACGCCTGCCCAGTTGTTAAGTTTTTTTTACGATAAATACGTATATAACGGCAACTGTTGACTTCTGTCGGAGCTTTGACTGTAAAATCCCGTTTGGTGTCGCATCGTTGCGCTGCCGATGATTGTAAACTTTTATAGCAAAGTTTGATTTTTGCGTCAGCTAGCTATCAGTAAGCTAAACCGCGCTAGGCGTTATGGGAAACGTAGTTTTGAACTGCTACGTTCGGAAACATGCTGGTTGAATAGTTTGTCAATTTATTTCGGTTTTTGTTTGTGTGCAATCTAGAACATTGAATGAGAATATCAATTGAATGGGAATAACAATTTGTCAAGGACAATTGTCGTTTTAGTCATTTATAAAAATGTTTAGTTGGCACATAGCCCACTGTGTGTATGTGTATTGATTGGACTACATTTCTATGGGTCTGCATTATATATATATTTTTTGTTTGTTTGTTTGTTTGTTTGTTTGTTTGTTTGTTTGTTTGTTTGTTTGTTTGTTTGTTTGTTTGTTTAAGTCATTATTTATTTATTTATTTTCAAACTGCATTTTTCCATCCAGAGTGAGGGGGCACACTTTAAATATATTAAAGTGATATAGGCATCTTTGAGTGAACTTCGAGTAAAATTCATGTATCTTGAGGCGGGGCTGAGTGTCCTCTTTTTTGGAAATCAAAATATGGTCACCCTAGTATATAACTGCCACAAAGAAAATGCCTTGCAGTTATTCAGGGATTAAAATATTATTTCATAAATGTTTAAAAGGCCTTGATTTATTCTACGAGTCATCAAGTAGAAAGGCTCTGCCAAAGACTTTTCTTCCAACTAATCAGCAAGCAACAGTAGGTACGCGCTGGCACTAAGCAGCCTTTGCGGCATCAAGGGGCGAGCCTTCCAAAACAGCAGTGACATCATCATTGTGAGACGCTGACAAGGGTCATCTCTGTGAGTCAGAGGTGAGATTGAGATTCTGACACTCGAGAGGGGGGAGAGAAGAGTAGGCCAGTGCAACAGAGACGACTTAAAAATGGACAGAGGGTTGAAACCAGGGTGGTATGGGAGATGTTTTCGCGCGGAGCACCGTGTCGGCTAGTGATGTGTGCGGCAGGGCATGGCGCGGCATTGACTACTAAGCCCAAACGGTCACTCGTATGACATGTGTGACGTGGGCCGGCCCCAGCCATTCAGCCCTTTGTGCTGCTGCCACACTGAGCGGCGTGACAATGAAGTGCAAAGCAGCAGTAGCAAAAAGGGCCATCTAGAAGGACGGCCAATCTACTTATGCACCCCGCGGTTGACAGCTTGACATTTCTATTCAGCCGGCCGGGGTGGATGCGAGGCAGCTGACAGATGAGAGAAGGGAGAGAGGAGAGAAGAAACAAAAATCAAACGCTGTTTTCCCTCTTCAATCACCTTGTTTTATCTTGCCCGCACAGTTGTTGAGTTTGAAGAGACCACGCTGGCTGGTTACGGCCTACCACAGTGGGGCACGCATAGGGCGCGCTGGTGGCTAAAGAGTTTTTACACTGTATATTAGCATTTATTCTACCCATTTGATGGCATTCTCACTCAAATAATCTTAAATTTCAGGCATTTTTTTACTCAAAATGTGTATTGGCACTTCTCAGCGTACTTCATTTCAGATAATTTTACACTGAACTAGTGTATTGTTTGAGTAATAGGGTGGAAAGTGACAAACGTGGGTCCTTAGCATAAAATTACCAAATACTGTACATGAAATGCAGCCATGTGTAGAGTTGCCTACTCCCTGAAAAAAAATAAGGGACACCTCATTGGTAAAGCCGGCCGGCCTGATAACGACACCTTTTAATTATTTTTTTGTATGTAAAAAGTGTTTTTTTTTTCAAATTGTAATTATAAGATGATAATAATTTTATCTGAACCTTAATTAATTAGGTACACATTTTAGTGATTTAAAGCAACACTTGGTAACTTTTCAGTTTTGGTCGATTTTAGCGACGTCGGAAAAAAGCGGTAGTGTTTTGCCTTAAAGAAGACTGCATTTCCCATGAGGACCAGCGCTGCGTTTCCCATGAGGACCAGCGCACACCTGCATAGTGTCGTAAAATCATGATGGTCGCCTGCAGATGGATTAACCTTTTAACACCGAACGTGTCGGCAGCGACACGTTTACGCATATCATCTTTGAAGCCTCGTCACACTGTAATTACGTCGCCCACGTGCCACTAGTTGGTCTCATTTGAAAGTGCGGAAGTTAAGGTCTACACCAGTTTTTACTTGAAGTCAATCGACCAAGTAAAACGGGAGATAATGTCATTTGACTTTTATAGTTTTATTGCACTCATAAATAAGCATTGGAACGCTGCATGGACCATGTGTTTATCTCCATATTTCCATCAGTTCTTGTCCTTCATCAAAACCGAAAGCAGCGCGAAGACTACATATCCCAGGAGGGCAAGAAGCCTCAGGAGGTCAAGAAGGACGAACCTAATGTGAACATTTTAATAAATTGCCTTGTGGGGCGCCAGCTAAGGAAAGGGAGGCATGGGAGCAAGCGACGGCCGGTTGGATTGAGCGAGCGACTTTAAAATGTGCGGAATGAATCAAAAACTAAATTTGGCGCAAGCTAATGCATTATTTCATCAACTCAAGGAAGAGGATGAGCCGCATTTGTTGTTGTTTTCCTCGGATGAGTCGGCGAGTGACAGAGGGCAGAGTGACAGGCTGACAGCAGTGCGCCAACGGGGGAAAAGTGGGCTGTGTGACGTAGCTCCGTGTCCTGTTCAAGAGGAAACTGATTCGTATTCCTGAAAAAATTGAACTGAACTAGTTTATTGTCAATATTTTTGAAAATACTTTTTTTCATTGTTATATTAGAATTTTTTTCTTCACTATAAATCTTTTCCATTTTTATATAGATGTGTGTGTGTGAGAAGCTTGATTGCATGTATATAGCGGAAAACACTCAGGTGACTTGAAGCTCCGCTTTGAGACCCCCAATTTGGCCAAATTTCAAAATTGTCCAATATGCATGTGTGCAACATCATTGGAAAGCTTAAAATCTCAATTTTCTGGGGGAAGAAAATTTTTGAACAGGAGGGCATTTAAAAAAAAAATAAAAATAATTAACAGCGAAAACCTATTTGGAGGTGAGAGCATGAAAGAGCAGAATTAAAGACGCCATGACTTTAACGAGATATTATCGCGTCCTTACCTTGTTTCGATCCGAAAACTCCATGTAGCATGTATCATTGAGTGTCAAGACACAGCTGTGAATGGCCACAGCTGGATTTGGGGGGGATTTTGTGGTTGAAACATGGTAATATAACAAGGGTCGCGATGCAGAAATCGCAGACATCAAGGAGTGGTCGAGATTTTCTTTTTCATATATTTACCCGTTAACGTTGTTTTTAAATTTTTCTTTGTTTGGATCGATTATTTATCATCTAAAATATTGGGGAAAATGTGACAGTACTGAAAAAAATACAACTAAGCTAGTTATGACATAGATATCCGTGACTTTTTTACAGATGCAAATTTTTTCATTGTGACGTAATTTATTTAAAAGTTTAAAATATGCAAGTGAATAATTTTTTTAGCCTTTTTTTTTAAACTAAATATTAGACATCAATTAATGATTCTAAACTAAAAATGCAGGACATTTTGAATAATAAATACGAATACTTGCCAAGAGTAGCATAGTAGCGCTACTCTTGGCAATTGCATCGCTGGGAAAAAAAATAATAAATCTAATATGTAGAATAAAGAGGAAAATGTAACGACTCTTGTGTAGCCCAAAGTAGCGGAGTAAGAGTAGCGTTCTTTTCTTCACAAATTTACTCAAGTAAAAAGTATGGCTTAGTAAAACTACTAGGGTTGTCAAAATTATCGCGTTAACGGGCGTTAATTAATTTTTAAAATTAATCAGGTTAAAATATTTGACGCATTTAACGCACACGCCCTGCTCAAACAGATTAAAATGACAGCAAAGTGTATTTCCGCTTGTTACTTGTGTTTTTTGGTGTTTTGCCGCCCTCTGCTGGCGCTTGGGTGCAACTGATTTTATGGGTTTCAGCACCATAATTATTATTGACATCAACAATGGCGAGCTACTAGTTTATTTTTTGATTGAAAATTTTATAAACTTTATTAAAACGAAAACATTTAGAGGGGGTTTTAATATAAAATTTCTATAACTTGTACCAACATTTATCTTTTAAGAACTACATATCTTTCTATCCATGGATCGCTTTAACAGAATGTTAATAATGTTAATGCCATCTTGTTGATTTATTGTTATAATAAACAAATACAGTACTTATGTACAGTATGTTGAATGCATATATCCTTCTCGAGTCTTATCTTTCGATTCCAACAATAATTAACAGAAAAATATGGCATATTTTATAGATGGTTTGAATTGCGATTAATTATGATTAATTAATTTTTAAGCTGTGATTAACTCAATTAAAAATTTTAAATGTTTCACAGCCCTTAAAACTACTCTTAGAATTAAAATTTTCTCAAAAAGTTACTCAAGTAAATGTAACAGAGTACATGTAACGTGTTACTACCCACCTCTGCAAATGGCATTGATACAATGGTCCATAGAGGGTAAATAAAACTAGTATTTCAGTCATTGAATTGACAAGTACAGAAATCCAATCCTTTTAAACAGGGAGGATTAGCTGTGAATGCTCATCTTTCAATGCCATTGATGACACTAGACGTCCAATCCATATAGACTGGGAGGGGGCGAATGAACATTCCAGTCAAAATGGATTGGGAAGTCTAGAGACATCAACGGCAGCAAATGAGGTAATAAAAAGTAAATAAAGGATGTTTAAAAAAAAAAAGTATACGGAGTACTGTATACTGTAGTACTGTTATTACTAGAGTTCTCCAATAATGACTTTATAACCGATAACCGATATCCCAATATTGTCCAACTCCAAAAATCCGATAACCATATCAAACCAGTACCGATATATGCGATCGTGGTCTGAACATATTATGGCTAACTATATTGTAATGCTCCACTGGATGCGTTAATAATGATAATGCTCACATAACAAGTCCCAAACATCTTAGTTTGAGGACATCTAAAGGTCAATAAGCATAACTGCTGTGCTAAGCTGTGATCAGCCCTTGTACAAAGGCAGAAGGCTTCAACATTCATTTTGAAGGCAACATGCACATTGGCCCAAAACCGATAATGGAAAACCGATAAAGATATTATCCGATGTCAATTTAACATGTTTTTTTTTTTTTAACAACTCCAGTTTTTAATCAACATACTGTATATTTCATGTACAAAATATGCAATTTTCAGAGTATTTTAACTTTTACACATTGGGTGCAATTTTCTACTTTTGTGATATGGTGGACAGTAATTTAGACCACTAAGTAATTTACCTGTTTGGACACCTTGGGCTCTTCCTCTATGTACTTCTGCTCAATTGGAATCAGCGTCCGAAGACCAGCTTTCACCTGGAGGAAAACAATGTGGTGAAATATTTATCTTGTTTTGAATATTTTCAGTTTTCTGTTGTAAGAATAGAACACAAGCCCATGTGAGAGGTTGGTACCAGCGGGTGTAGGGGTTATTAAGATGGCAGCTAAGGGACGCACACAGATAGCGAGGGAATGGGCGAACAAAGGATGCTGAGAATAATTAGACCAAAAAATGAGGACGAGGGAGGACAGAATTGAGACAACAGCAGTGAGAGAAAGGGCGGAGGATAAACATTTTGTTTCAATACTGTTGGGGAATTTAAAAAAAAAAAAAAAAAAAAAAAAGGACTTACAGCATTATAAATGACGTCTATTTCGAGAAAGATGACCCCTTTTGTTGGCCCTGTCAGCTCCTTGCTTTTCAAGACGTAGGCTTTGCGTTCTCCATTTTGGATCTGCGGGCAGGGAGAGGGACATGACAGGCGTCTGTCTGGCAATACCCGACAGAATGGGCTTCCCGGGCCACCTTTGAACCCCGGCTGCCGTTGCTGACAGGGAACCCAAAACAACTGTGGCAACTCTGACAAGTACCTGTTCATTACCCACAGCAGCTCGCCTCTGTCAAACAGAAATTAACTATCCTGGGGAATCACACTGTATATATGCGACACCAGCTTCAGTCACCACACGAGCGTATATAAATATAGTTTGTGAAATACGTGTCATTTCATCTTTTGATCAGTGTCATTTTCATAACATCTCTCATTCACGTCGTTACATTCTTCTCAACTGTCAATCTCTTTTCTGACTTCTTTCTGAAACTCGTCAGTGCGTGTACAAAAATAACCTACGCTTCTTATATTGCAACTTCAACCGTGTGTTTTTTATTAACACTGCCGGTAGGTGAAAGCTACAGAAGCGGAGGTTATGTATCGGGTTCCATATGTCTGTTCAATTTGTTTGTTTGCTTGTTTGTCTGTATGTTTGTGTTGAAGATAACTCAAGAATGAGTAAAGGGATTATTATGAAATTTACAGGATGTTTGTCATATAAAATGGAAGAAGTGGTTAAATTTTGGGTTAATAAGGTCGATGGTCACAGAGGTCAGTAAAGTAATTTCACACAATAAGTCCGACTAAAGGGATGATTGTAAAAACTTGCATGATATGTTTGTAATATTGAAATGGAACAGGTAAGTACATTTTGGGGTAATGAGGTCAAAGGTCATATATGTTTGTATGTTTTTTTGTCCGTATATTTGTATTCAAAATAACACTAACCATAACTAAAGAATGAAAAAAAAATTATAATCAAATTTACAGGAAATGTTTGTGTGGAAGAGACGATTACATTTTGAAGTGATGAGGTAAAGGGCAGAAATGGAATTTCACAATGACTCAATAACAAAAATATAGGGATTATTATCAAACTTTAAGGATATCTTTGTAATATGAAATGGAAGAGGTGGTTACATTTGGGGTCATGAGGTCAAAGGTCAGTAAAGGAATTTCATGATAACTGGAGAACAAATAAAGGGATGATTCTCAAAACTTGCAGTGTATGTTTGTAATATGAAATGGAGGGGTTGAGTAAATTTAGGGGTATTAAGGTCTAAGGTCACAGAGGTTTGTATGTTTTTTTTGTCTGTATTAAAAATATCTCAGGAATGAATAAAAGGATTATAATCAAATTTACAGGATATGTTTGTAATATAAAATGAAAGAGTACATTTTGGGGTAATGAGGTTAAATGTCACAGAGGTTTGTATAATTTTTTTTGTATGTATGTATGTAAAATAACTCAAAAACACATAAAAGGATAATAATTAATCTGACGGGACATGTTTGTATGGAAAAGGCGATAAAATTCGGGGGTGATGAGGTCAAAGGTCAGAAAAGGAATTTAAAAGGGATTTATTATCAGACTTAAAGGATATGTTTGTAATATGAAACAGAGAAGGTGATTAAATTTTGGGGTCGTGAGGTCAAAGGTCACAGGGATCAGAAAGGGATTTTTTTGATAACTAGTTTCATACTGAGAGGGAGTGCCCACACTAAATATGGCAATGCTTTGAATTTGACTGCTTAGGCTGCCGTATCAGAATGCTCCTCGAGTTCCTAATGTTTTTCACACAGAAATAAACACTAATTTGACTCACATTTAGTAAAGGAATGGCCACTTTTCCCAGGAAGTCCGCGCTTCTGTCTCGGTCTTCGTCGTAAACGGTGACCTCGAGCACTGAGTGAATGTCTTTCACGTTACTGGATGACAAAAAATGTTTTTTAAACACATTGTCCACCGTTGCACTATATTCCTATCATGTAAGAGTGAAAGTAGAGTTGTGTCACATTAACAAAAGTGGGCTATCAAGATGGGTGATGTTATGTATAGAAAAGAGGCTATGTGGGCAGTGTGCACTTGTAGAATGCTTAAATTAACATGTCCCATCACTGGGAATTGCATGTCTTTGTATCAGATATTTAAGAACTGATGTAAAGTTTGTTCTAATTATCAACTACAAATTTGATATTATAAGTATTGTCTTTGCTTAACCCATTTATACATGTTTTAAGTTGTAAACTGAGCTGCTGTGAATTAAAAATTGATTGGACATCTACAGACGTCAAAGATACTGTAATATGTTCACTACCCTAGTTAAAATCACGGTCAATGGCAGCGAAGACTTCAGTTGCTATTTTAATCGTTTGCCAGTATTAGTACTCACAAAGTAAAGACCTTGTTCCACTCTGGGTTGAGGTTTTTGTAAACAGTGTGAGTCTGCAGCCGGTCGTTACTCAGCTCCACTATACAGAAAGGGTCACTCTTACCTAGACAGCAAAAGAAGAGGAAAAAAATACATGAATGGCCTTCATAAAATATTGAAACGAAACAACACAACACAACACAGAGAAGTAGAAACTACTCTCTCGCCGTGAGAGTTCAAGGAAAAGGCAGAAGCTTTGTTAAATATCTGAAATAAAAGCATGTAGTGATCCTCTATTTGAGATGTACTTTACATATGCACATATACATCTAAAAAAATAATAATAATACAGGAAGTCCTTTGGTTACGCTGTCCTCAACCTAAGACATTTCGACATTTTACACCCGTGCCTTGTCTGCCATTTAGTCCCCAGCACCAGTGTTTCTCCTTAGCTAGCCTGAGTGCTTGTCTGTGTGAGAGCTGGGAGTATCTTTGCCTTTATTTTCACATGATGGGCCCAAAGAAGAAAGCTAGGTCGTTGCAATTACTATGGAAACGAAGCTTAACAACATCAAACGATCGGCGAAAGAAGAGACACCAACGAGCATCGGTAAAGATATGCTGAATTCAGATCAAAAGTCAGTGCACATTAGGGGTGAGAACCTCTGGGTAACTCACGATATGATACTACTTGTGATACAAGGCTCACGATACCGATGATTCCACAACATGATGATACAACAAATATCAATCAGGATCAGGATATTATTTTACGATACTCTTCAATACAACTAATAAACAGAAAAAAGCTCTTATCATCCTTTATCCTTTATGATTTTTTTTTATCACGAGTAGACGTTCGATCCGTTTGAACACACACAGACACACTTCAAATGGATTGGAAGTCTATAGGTCGTCAATGGAAGCCAATGAGTTAAATTTGGGGCATTACAGGTCATTTCCTCTAGATTTCAGGTGACTTCCTGTTTATTTTGGGGCATTTCGGGTTCACTTCCTGAACATATAGGAGTCACTTTGTGTTGAATTTGGGTCATTTCGGGTTCATTTCCTGTTAATTTTGGGCATTTCAGGGTCACTTCCTGTTTATGATGGGTCACTTTCTGTTAATTTGGCGGCATTTCGGGGTCACTTCCTGTTCAAATAGGGTCACTTGGGTTGGAAATCAATTTCAGTGAACGGAAGTCTTTGTGCTATTGAAATGAATGACAAAAAGGGCCATTTAAAAATTAATTGGAAATTTTGGCAATTACAAATGAATGGGTATGTTTTTGGCAAATTTTAGCTGAACCGTACCCCCCTTAGTTTTCCTGAATTTTTTGACATATAAATGATGTGATTTGGACAAAAATGGTACGACAAGTAGCATTTTGAAATTCCACTTTGTAAAAAATAAAAAAATAAACCTGCATTTTTAATTTTTGGCAGATCAAACAAAAAAGGGCTTGGGTTGCAAAACAAACAAACAAACAAAGTAATATTATTGATTGAAGCTTTTGCATGTAATGCAAAGCTAACATCAATAAACAGAATAAAAAATTTCATTAGTTTTTGAAAATGATCCAAAAAGGCTTGGTTTAGTATACTTAAAATATGTCACATTAGTCCTGGAGAACTATTGAGAGCACTCAAATAATTATATTTTTGAGCGTAAAACTCACTGAAGTTGGAATTGAGTTCAATACCCCTTTGGCATTTGTGTGTGTGCTTGGATTTGCACGCTGGTGGGTGTCATCGATCTGTGTGATTTTCTTCAAATGTTGTGACAAGGGCAGGACATTTAGTGGGTGCGCAAAGCAAATGTCACCGTGATCAATGCGCTGCTGAAGGTGTTGCCTCTCATATCAGTTGTTGAGGCTCTTATTGACGTGGCCTGTTTGAAATGGCTATCGACAGACGTGTCTCCAACAATAGAAAACAAGATTCAGTCAAACAGACAAAGCATTAAGAAGTGTATAATCCTACACGCAATGGTGTGTTTGATTTACGGCGCACCTGGTGCGGATAAGCGGCCTTGAAAATTGAATTTGGTAATGTTAAATTGTATCTTTTGCTAAGATTTTATGGTATAATGCACCAAGAAACTTAAAATTGTGTGTCGTCAATGTTAACCCTTTATAAGGCCCTCATTTAAGTCATTGGCAGCTATTGACGAAGCTTGACGTCAATGGCAATGAAAGATAAGCATTCACAGCCAGCTCTCACAACCCTTTAACACCTGAGCCTATTTTATCCGAATTTGCATGCCTTTGATGTTGCCTTTATATTTCAAGGAAAAACATGTTCACAATGGCCTGGTCAGGTCCCTTATTCAGTGGCGCCCCCAGGGGGTGGCCAGGGGTGGCCACGGCCACCCCTATAAATTTGTTGCCAGTAAATCGTAGATGTTTGTAGCATCAGTTATGCATTTCATCCCAAATTCAAATCTGCTAGCACCTGTTTTTCCCCAGTAATTATTTTGTTTTGTTAAATGTACACCTTATGCTTAATATATACATAACCCAAAAAAACAAAATTGTTGTGGAACTCAAAATGTTGACTGGACAGTTATGGACTATGCACATTATTATTATTATTTTTTTTTTTTTTTAACCTTTCCTGTTCAGCTGTTTGACACAGAGAATGGAAGTCTAAGTGCCCGGATTCTGAACAGTTTTAATGTTTCACATGGAGAGTCTGACATACTCCCATTGTGATCCTTCAAAATACCTTTTTATTATGACAAAGCAGCGAACAGGAAGGGATTATGGGGGGACAGAAGAAAAGAAATACAAGAGAAGAAAGAAAAGAAACACATACACAAACAACAACAAGAAATACATTGAACATCTAAACTAGTTACTAATATGCTGGTGCTATCGTCAGCGAGATGTATTTCCGGTTTACACCATGTGGGGGCCAATTGGCCAGTGAAAGAGGAGAATGGGGGTGGGGGTGTCTATGAGACTATAAGCTAAGTGATTGAAAGGGGTAGAGTGTACACAAATCAGTTCTGTGATCTAGAACCCAGTAATCGTGTGAATCTCTTATGAGTGTAAGCCCGTTGGCGACCAACCCTACGCCGCCGCATCGCCAATCCCGGCACCGGAACCCCCAACCCGAGCATGCCCTACCACATCCAGCAGCACGCAAGCCCCACCGGGCGCGCGACAGCCACGCAGACGGGCGGAGAAACCGCGCGGGCGCCAACCCAGGGCCACGGCCCCCACCCAGCCAGAACAGAAATATAACACTGACAAAAAAAAAAAGTCTTTCCAAAGATATTGACAATAAACTAGTTCAGTTCATTTTTTTCAAGCATGACCCTCAGTTTCACCTTGAATAATACATAGGGCTACGTCATACACTACGTCACACAGCCCACTCTTCCGCCATTTGTGCACTGCTGTCAGCCTGTCATTCTTCTCGCTCACCGACTCATTCAAAGAAAACAACGACAGATCTGGCCCATCCTCTTCCTCGAGTAGATGAAAGAATGCATTAGCTTGCGCTACATTTAGTTTTCGATTTATTCCGCTCGTTTTAAAGTGGCTTGCCCAATCCAACCAGCCGTCACACGCGACCTCGCCTCCCCTCCCCTTAGGTGGCGCCTCGTTCGGAAATTTTTATTAAAAATGTTAAAAACATTACGTCTGTCCTCCGTGACCTCACAATGGCTCCTGGGAAATGTAGTTTTTCATGGTGCTTTCGGTTTTGAAAAATGACAAGAAATGATGGAAATATGGATATAAACACATGGTCCATGCAGTGTTTTAATGTTTATTTATGAAGGCAATAAAACGATAAAAGTCAAATGACATTATCTCCCATTTTACTAGGTCGATTGACTTCCAGTAAAAACGAGTGTGTACTTCTGGAAAAGCGCTATATAAGTATAACACCATTTACCATTCAACTTCCGCACTTTCAAATGAGACCACCCAGTGGCACGTGGGTGACGTAAACACAGCGTGACGAGGCTTCAAAGATGATATGCATAAACGTGTCGACACGTTCAGTTTTAAAAGGTTAAATGAACTGGACGTCTATCATTGTCAATGGCAGGCAATAAGTTACAAGCAAATATTCTCTTAGTCATTTATATGAGTTTATTTAGTATATTTTGTTAATTTTAAAAAAGGGGAAAACTGTAAATAATGTCTTATTTTATTTAATTAAAAAATAGCTTAAATAAAAAAGATAAAGCCAAATTTAATATCTTTATTCATTTAAAAAAAGGGGGGGGGGGTTTAAAGAAAATGTTATTTGTTATTGATGATATTTTATTTATTATTGATCATCATTGAGGTGTTACGAAGGGGCCGTAACCGTAATCAAAACACATTTCTGTTTTTATCAACCCTATGCACTCCTTAGATTTTGTTTTTACCAACATTTAATGATTAAGTTAAAAAATATATATATGTACATGTACAGAATACTGATGAATAGTTTTAAAAATATATATGTACATGTACAGAATAATAGCGAATAATAAAAACTGAATAATATAATTAGAATTGAAACTTGCTATAAAATTTTCGGTCATATAATATTGTGGCCTACATAAATACTACATATACATAAATACTTGCCCTATAAGGATTAACTCAACTTTGCATTTTAAAATATTACAGGAAGAAGTCGTAAGAGGTCACTTAGGGCGTCCAAAAGAACTATGTGGCTCAATCCGTTCAACCTGCCATGACAGATTATTATGACAAATTTAAAACTAATTGTCTGCCAGGTCTCCCAGTCCAAATGGATTGGCTGTCCATCACTGTCAATGGCACTAAAAAATTTCTGCTGTCTTTTTGCCTCTGATTGAACATCTAAATATATATTGAATCATCCTGGGGCGTCTACATCACGGACTATTATGCCACAAAATCTAGTCTGATTAAATTAAATTGCAATCAATGAAAATTAAGGGATAGAAAATTACACAGCAGTTCTCCCTCTCTATTTTGGCCTAATTTCCATTTTTTTTAATGGCTTGGCAGGTTCTGTTGATGCAGAGTTGTCACCAGTGATGAACTTTCACTCTAGTGGTTGCTAGCACCAGAGGCAGCTGTCTTAACCATTACACGCTTTTATTTGAGCCAGCGTCCAGGTAAAGCTCCTCCCACGCGGGGTCACATCTCCATGGCGCCTCCAGAGGGGAGCGGGTGAAAACTCATTTCTGAGCCCCCGAAGATAAGTGTGGCGGATGAATACGGCACGGATGAGGAGGTGGTTTAATTGCCTCGGAGGAAAACTTAAAGTTAGGAGTTTGAGGTGCACATCACAATTAATTATGATTCAGTATTATAGAATACTGTATGTTGGGTTTTTTTTTTTTTGTTGTTCCTTGCGTTTCATCACTTCTATGCCATCACAGCACATCATGTTGGACTTTTGGGGCAATGGTTTTAGGAGGGTTTGATAGTTTATGGCAATGGAATTTTCCATGATTTATTTAAATTGTGCTTAGAGAATTACGGATTAAGACCCTTCATTCTTACAGCAAATTTCATTGACATTTTGATTTGATTGATATTTGATTGATTGATTTGATTGATATT